>NW_017670860.1:249736-252479 GCF_001879085.1 Nicotiana attenuata
AAACATTGCAATAGAACTCTTTTACCACTATGCTCATTGGCATCAATACATCTCTCCTTGAAGAAGCCCCCAGCCATCTCTAGTACGGAATTGCTCTTTGCACCTTTCGGGTTGAGAGGTAGAAGATCACTATCAATGAATTGTCTCTCCGGGATCAATTTCCTCACGGGCCACCACTCTCTAAATTTGTGGAACGCTATCTCACTCACAAATCTGTCTGTCCAGGCTTCAGGTTTTCTGGTTCGATCAACTCCCCCGACTTGAGGCTCACCTCCCTCACCATATCCTGCACTCTCCCCAGATAATGAAGCTGTAGGGGAGGTGGAGTATTGTTCTTCACTCCTTGCTACGGACTCATCAGACGAATCCGAGACTACGTTGACCGGTCTCTTGGAGGTGGGTGAAGGTGAAGCGGTGTCATGTAATTGGAATGGGTCAGAGGTGTGAGTGGGGGCTGATTCTAAGGTGATGCTCCGGGAAGGTGCATACTCACTCCCCGAAGAGTGGGAGGCAGCCCTATCAGCAGCCTGTATCAGGTTACGAGTCTTTTTAATGTTTGCCCGGGCCTGGGGAGTGAGTTTAGCAATTCTCTTTCCCTTTCCCCTCGGGAGGAACCACCTCTCCCGGGTTGTTGTTGTTCTTTACCTCCTCGTTTCTTAACCATGATCTGCAAAAAATACACGTCTAACATTGTTAGTTTAAGCACATGCAGTGAATTAGATGAATCACACATGAGGGGAAAACACAGTTAATTTGCATAACACAGAAGCAGAACACAGGGGCGTGGACCGCGTAGGTCTGGAGCGCGGATCGCTCAGGGCATATGCCCCCGGTGAACCTCTCTGAATCCTCCCAACGCGGTCCGCACTGATATGGACCGCGGCCGCATTGGGCCAGCGTGGACCGCGCAAAAATGTGACGCGGCCGCGCTGGATAAAGTAGGCACCACAGAAGAATCCACGCGGACCGTGCAGAAAAGATGCGCGGCCGTGCTGGGCCATTTAATTGAACTGAGCTAGGGTTTAGCATTTTGGTTCATTTTTCATCAAATCTTTGAGTCCTAGTTGTCCCTACTCAATTACTCATATTGAAGTTCATGCCCAATGTTCAAGATAAACACAAAAAACTAAGCTAATCATTAAACCTAAGAAAAATGAGAAGAAAATAAGAAGTTATACTACTGGGAAGCAAGCACAATAATTAAAAATTAAAACTATGAATGAAATTAGCAAGGAATGTTACCAGGGATTATGAAGATTCAACTACTTGAAGCAAAGGTCTCAGTGAATAGTAAAAATTTAAGCTCAGGAAGTCAGAGTGCGTAAAGGGTAAAATGAGGCCTAGGGTCTCTATTTATAGAAAACCTGTGGGACCCATCACCTACCTACCAGCGCGGCCGCGCAGAAATGGACGCGGACCGCGCTGGATTTCTATCCTTCACATTGAACTGAGCTGCCCACGCGGACCGTACTATTTTGTTACGCGGCCGCGTGGGAAACTTCAGAGAGCATGAACATTTGGGCCTTCCCAGTGCGGACCGCACAAAAGTGCTCCGTGGCCGCGCTGGCAACTTCAGAGACTCAACACCTCATTGTACCAGCATATACGAACCGCACTGTTTTGTAGCGCGGCCGCGTTGGCAAACTTCAGAGACCTGACATTTTTTTGCTTTTGTTCTGCACTGGTTCAACATTATCCCTGCAACATCTCACAAACCATTAGCTCAAAAATCCTAGTCTATAAAGAAAATCAAAGAAATAGAAAAAGACATGGGTTGCCTCCCAAGAAGCGCCTGATTTAACGTCGCGGCACGACGCATGTTACCATCTCATCATTTCAAATGAAGGAGTGCCACCACGTGGCTGTCATCAATCTTCCCCAAGTAATGCTTCACGCGATGCCCATTAACCCGGAATACCTCACCATTTCTGTTTTTGAGATCAAGAGCGCCAAAAGGAGTCACAAATACCACTTCAAAAGGGCCACTCCACTTAGACTTGAGTTTGCCCGGAAATAACCTCAACCGGGAGTTGAAAAGAAGAACCATATCACCAACCTTGAATTCCTTTCCCCGAGCATATTTGTCGTGAAGGTACTTCATCTTGTCCTTGTACAAGGACTAGCTGGAGTAGGCATGAAATCTAAACTCATCAAGCTCATTCAATTGCTCCACACGGAGATTGGCTGCAACATCCCATTCTAAGTTCAACTTCCTCAATGCCCACATAGCCTTGTGCTCAAGTTCCACCGGAAGATGGCAAGCTTTACCAAACACCAACCGATACGGAGACATACCAATTGGAGTCTTGTAAGCCGTCCGATAAGCCCAAAGAGCATCATCCAATTTCTTCGACCAATCGGTCCTATTAGCATTCACCGTTTTGGACAAAATACTCTTTATTTCCCGATTTGAGACTTCCACTTGTCCGCTAGCTTGTGGATGATAGGGGGTGGTCACTTTGTGGTTAACTCCATACTTAGCAAGCAATGAGTCGAAAGCCTTGTTGCAAAAATGGGACCCCCCATCACTAATAATGGCCCGAGGAGTACCAAACCTCGTGAAGATACTCTTTTTCAAGAATGCTACAACACTTCGGGCTTCATTTTTGGGTAGAGCCACGGCTTCCACCCACTTTGAGACATAGTCCACCGCCACGAGAATGTAAGTGTTACCACAAGAGCTCACGAACGGACCCATGAAATCGATGCCCCAAACATCAAAAATATCCACCTCGAGAATTGT
>NW_017670860.1:252488-323859 GCF_001879085.1 Nicotiana attenuata
ATTGTGTTTGTCAAACTGCTCACCATTACCTTAAGGTTGTTGTTGCCCTCTTTGCCTCCTTTTTAGCATAGAAACATTCTCCATTGCATTGACTTGGCGCAGATTTTGTACTTGTTGCAATTGCGCCTTCGCCAACTGATTCATTGTTGTTGTAAGTTCAGCAATAGCTTGGCCATGGTCATTCAACTCCTTGTGCAAATGGATGACCGTGGGGTCACCTTGGGGTACATTCGCTCGGCTTTGCCATGCCGAAGAGGTGTCGGCCATTTCATCAAGTACGTCACATGCCTCTTGGTAAGAAAGTTTCATAAAGTTCCCACCGGCCAATTGGTTCACAATGCACTGATTCGTGGTGTTGATGCCCCTATAGAAAGTCTGCTGGATCATCGCCTCAGTCATGTCGTTGTTAGGGCACTCCTTCACCATTGTTCTATATCGCTCCCAGATCTCGTGCAATGGTTCCGTTGGCATTTGCTTGAAAGCTAGAATCTCGTCCCGAAGAGCCGCCATATGACTTGGAGAAAAGAACTTGGCAATAAATTTGTCCGCCAATTCATCCCATGTGGTGATAGAATGATTTGGTAACCTTTCTAACCAGTCCAACGCTTTGCCCCGAAGAGAAAACGGGAAAAGCCTCAATCGCAATGCATCCTCTGACACGTTTGTTTGTTTGCTGCCCCAGCAAGTATCTACGAACCCCTTCAAGTGCTTGTATGCATTTTGGTCGGAGGCGCCCGTAAAATATCCCCTTTGCTCGAGCAAGTTCAACATGCCATTTGTGATTTGAAAGTTCCCCGCCCGGATTTGGGGAGGAACGATGGCACTCGCGTACCCTTGATTAGGAAGAACTCTTGGGACTGCTCTTGGCGGTGGCGGAGGAGGGTCTGGAATAGGATTGTTGTCATTTGCATTGGCCGGACGGCCTCTACGCGGAACTTGAGGTGGTATAACCTCTTCGGGCTCAAGATCCTTACCTCCTCCCCCGCATTCACGTTGCCAAGAGGGTCGTTTGCATTGAGAGCCATAGTACCAGAATGATTGACACAAATAGAATTATTAAACAAGAAGGAAAGAGAAGCAAAACACAAAACTAACTAAACCGATAGTCAACACCGTAAGCTCCCCGGCAATGGCACCAAAAGGTTGATCGCGGCCGTCTCAACACTAAACAATGGCAGGAAGAGTGGGTAGCAATAACTAATACCCGAATAGTGGATCAGGGTCGAATTTCCACAGGGAGCTTGGAATGGAGTTGCATTGCCTGTTTAGTTTAGAATTGCGTTTGTACTTCTAATTGCACTCCTAACATTTTTGGGGGTTTTTATATTTAAAACTACTATTGTAATCTAAGAATTAAAGCTAAATTATGCTAAGGAAATATTGCTAAGTTGTGCTTAATATAGGAAAAAGGCACTAGGGTTGTGACACTACCTAGGTGGCTAGCTAACGGGTAGAAGCTACTAAGGGGAGATTGATAAATCTGGGTTTAGTGCTATAGCCATTGCACAATTGCACTCATTCTCACACCTATCGGTAGAGAGAACGATTTTGCCCAATTGACTCTCTCGAGACCAATTAGGTAGGCCAATTAGACCGGGCAACTAGGGCTCAAGTAGGGTAGTTACCCTTTTGAGGTTTAACCCGTTAATTGGGACTACCATTCTCATGGGTCCATCCCAATTCCTTGTTGGGTTAACTTTTAGGGTCATATGACTCTCTCTCTCTCTCAAGAAGAGTTAGACCCACTAAGCTTGAATTCATGTTTGCAACCACAAATTCTAGATTGAAACACAAAATCAACCAAAATAACAAATACCCAATCTCAATCTCACCCTAGAATGCAACACCCATTAACTACCCACACTAGGGTTGAGCCACAACCCTAGCTAATGGGTTTAGCTAGACATAATTAAAGAAGAAACAGTAGAAATAGATGATCAAATGAACATAATAATTGATTACTACTTAAAATCTATGGTATTCAAGAGTAAAAATGCCAAAATAGGCTACAAAATACTTCTCACGAGCGCAGCTCTTGTTCAGCAACTAAAATATGACCTAAAAATGTTAAAAAGATCTATTTATACCGAGCTAGAAAATCTGGACAAAAATGCCCCTGTGGGGTAGGCACGGACCGCGCAAAAAGGGAGTGCGACCGCGTTGGCCCTTGGACTCTTGAACTCTGTTCTCTGAAGTTGGGACCGCGCAGAAATGTAGCGCGGCCGCGTTTGAGGACGGGCGCGGACCGCGTATAAATGGAGCGCGGTCGCGGGCAGTACTTTGGCAAAAACACCATCTCTCTGAATCTCATCCACGCGGACCGCGTAAAAAGGAGCGCGGACCGCGCAGGATGCCCTTGAATGAACCAGTCTCTGAATCTCCTAGCGCGGCCGCATGGCAAAACAGTGCGGTCCGCGCTAGGTCTTCTTGTTCCCCACTTCAGTTGGTCTTTGACACTTGGTAGGTTTCACTCCGTTTTGAGCCGATCTTTGACATTTGTCATCTTGTCGCTCAAACCTGCAATCAAGCGCAACTTGTAAGCATTTTGGGATTATTTTGTGGCAATTCATAACAAAAGCAATAGCAAGTAGGGGTATAATCATGTTAAAATCCTAACTTATCAGATCCCATTCTTCATCAGTTTCTATCACATGTACCCCCTCGCCCTTGTGATCCGGGAGAGGATTGTTGCGGACATTAGGTGTGGCCTCTTTTTCTTGTTTAACCTTGGTGTCAATCAGCGTCTGGATCTTATCCTTCAAAGTGCGACATTCATCATAGTGTGTCCTTTCATGCCCGTGTAATATGCCCATGTCTTGTTCGGATTGACCCATTGGGAAGAGATTTCAATATCAACAACGGGAACGGGGGTGACATAACCGGCAGCCTTTAGTCTTTCATAGAGCTGATCAATGGTCTAAGTGTTAGGAGTGTTATTTCGGGGTGGTCTACGGTCGAAATTTGTTCTGGGTTTCTGGTAGTTTTGGCGGGCTGGTGGTGGTGAGTGGTAATATGCAGGTTGTGTGTTATAAGTATGGTAGGTGGTGGCGGGTTGTTGGTATCTGGGAGGTGAAGGCTGATATGTGGATGGTGGGGTTTGGTATGTGAGAGGGGATTTTTGTCCTTGGGATACCATCAAGGCTCCTACTTCTTTCTTTTGGATATACCCCCTGACTGCAAAACTTTGTTCGTAGCCTATAATGCCTCAAAATTAGTTACCATTCCGCTCTTGATTCCTTCTTCAATCCTTTCCCCAAATTTAATGATGTCAGAGAACTTTTGATTCTCAATAACCATTAACCTCTCATAGTACTATGGATTCTGGGCCCGAACAAAGAATTTGTTCATTTGCTCTTCTTCCAATGCCATCCTTACTTTCACAGCTTTCGATCTCCACCGAGTAGCATACTCGCAGAAAGTCTCTGTTGGCTTCTTCTTGAGATTCTAGATATAGAAGACATCTGGTACATTCTCTGTATTATACCTGAACAGATCCATGAAATCCGATGCCATATTTACCCAACTAACCCATTTCTTTGAATTTTGACTAATGTAGCAAGATAGGGCATCTCCAGTGAGGCTCCTCATGAATAATTTAATGCGAATCCTTTCATCCTTTCCAACTCCTACGAGCTTGTCACAGTATGTTCTTATATGCACCTTTGGGTCACCTGTTGCGTCAAACATATCCAACTTAGGAGGTTTGTAACCCTCTACCAGTTCTACGTCCGGTTGAATACATAGATCCTCATAGTTCAATCTCTCAATGCCTTTACCCCCTTCGACACCTTGACTCAACTTGTGAGTTTCTTAAGTTTCTCTGCCATGTTTTTGATGAGCAGGTCCATCTTGGTGGATTCAGGTATATATAAGGTTTGTTGAGGAGTGTGGGGTAAGGTTTCCACATATATGGTGTTGTTTTGATGAACTCCATGTATTTGGGTGTAATGGTGGTCGTTGGTTGAATTTTAAGGATCGGGAATAGGTTGTGGTGTGTTCTCAGGAGTTTGATAGGTAGTGGTTTGTGGATGTTAGCTGATGATGATGTTGTAGAGGAGTTGGTACTAGTGGAGGATTAGGATTTTTAGGCGGTGTGGCATATTGGTGAGGTGCGGGAGGCTTTTGTGGATGCCGGTTCAGTGTATTTTGGGGAGGTGCTGGGTTTTTGGTATTTTGTTGGTTGATGTCAGGGACGTTCAGGGTAAGGGAGAGATTTTCCAAGTTCCGGGCCTGCTCAACTTCCCCTTGTAACTCCAATATCTTTTGTTCCAGTCGCAAAACTAAGTCATTTGGTGTTGGAGTGCTTCGACCATCTGAAGTTTCAGCATTGTCTTCATGCGCGGCATTGTCTTTCCTGATATTCCTTGTATCATCCATTCTGGCCTTTCCCTTGCTTTTAGGATCGTTTGGAGGAGGAGGAGGTGGAGGACCTCTTGATCTGGTATGATATGTTGATGATGCCAGTATGCACGAACCAACCTTGGGGGATGGGAATAAACAAACAAAGAAAAGAAAAGAAAAAGGTAAACAAGTCAGTAAGGGGTATTAAAAGGTTGTTTGCAGTATTTAAACACATATTGCAGAATAAATTTGCGTCCTAACTTGGGGACCTCATTGTGCCCGAGGTAGGCCTAAGTGACAAATAGATTTGGAGAAAGACTGATGCCAATAACTGCGTCATTTCATTAATGTGAAAAATAAACCGAATCTCTAATAAAACGACAATAATAATAAAGAGTCACTAATGGCATGAGCCTTATTACTATCAAAGCCTAAAACAAGTCTAGAAAGCAAGTAAATTTCTAATCTATTTTGTCCCAGAAGGACCTTCTCCATGCTTGGCCTTCTTTGCTCCATCGATCAAGCTCCCAGGTTGCGCATGTCCAGTAGCAGATACACCCTTGCTAGGAGACCTCCTTTGTTTCCATCCATATTTTGACAGCTTGTAACCCTGTTTCTCATCTTCCCTTCCAGCTCCATCAATCCCTGCACTAAATAATCCAACTTCTCTGTTGATTTAGTGGCGATTTCTCTCGATTTATTGATTGCTTCCATGTCCGCTTTGTGTTGTTCCAAATGTCTGGCCACATATTCAAAAATCCTTTTTCGTAACCTCCTATATTTGACTTGGGCCTAGGCCGCGTCGTCTATGACCCTATTTCCCAAATCAATCCCTGGCTTGACTTCTCCTACTATGTCATCGACCAACCATGATGGATAATAGTGCACATGGCCAGCATGGTATCAATCTGGCTCTATGGTATCATTCTCCACCATGACCTTTAGATGCCACATGTGCTGCACCTCGTACTTGAATGGAATAGCATCACCTTGGAAATCTGCTTTATAGTGAACCATCTTGGAGACTCGGGGTAAGACTTGTTTCCTCCCGACCTATCTCATGACCCTAATAGGAGCATAGGGATAGATACCCCTCAACCCAATCAGCACTAAATAAGGAACATCTTTTGACTTGATGATAAACTCGCTGATAGGGAACCACTTGCAAATCCAACGGTTCTTGTCGTTTGTGAAATTGCTAAAGAAGTGCACCCAATCCACAGCATTTTCCGGTTGTGCAAACCTATCTGGGATGAAAGTCATTCTGTTTGGATGGTGAAAAGATATGTGGTCATTCCATGGTCGCCGCAGAAATTCCTGACGGTACTGTCCTCTTTGAAGATGCTCCAACAACCATATTTACAGTAACAAGTTACAGCTCTCGAAATGTCTGAGTACCTTCTTGCAGCGGTCCAAAGCTCTGTATATTTCTTCCACAATCATTGGGACTATAGTGTAAGTTTGTCCCTCAATTCCTTCCATGAGGGCCTTAGTAACAATAGCTAAACGGGTGTAAATCCTTTCTCCTTGCAATTGGAATACCAGCATCCCTAGAAAACAGACAATCAACACGAAAACCCAACGGTAGGTCCAACCTAACGAAGTAATAGCAAACTCATAATGGTAAAGGCGGTAGGATTTGCTATGTCCGTAACGTGCATAGAGGAAGTCGAACGGTATGTAAGACTTCTCTAAGCATACTAACTCATCATTCTTTCTAAAACCCATCATTTTCAGAAACCCTCGGGAGGTGCAATTCTCAGGTACCAATAGACCAAGGGCTATCCCTAGGAAGTCCAGCAAAGCCCCCTATTTCCTCTAGAAGGGGAGTCATCTCTATATCCCCGAAACGGAAAACAACCCTCTTTTCATCAGCGGCCTCGATCAATGCATTGTTTAGTTGAATGTCTAGCAGAGAAGGTAGATTCCCAAGAACTCTTTTCATGTGGTTTTTATCACTTGGTGCGAGATTTTCCCACCAATCTAGTAGCAAAGGTGGGATATACTGAACCATGACGAACCTGGGGACCTCCTGCCTCATTTCTGCAAAACAGATAAAGTTAGCCCTTATCCCCTCCAGATTCAGCTATTTTCACGCTAATGATCAACATATTGGCATGTTTTTCTCTAAATGATGCACAGATCGTGATTATGTCCCTTGGGATTATAGAAATCCCGGCAGACTTTGGACAAGGTTTGTCTTAGTGAGTTATTATGCGGACAGTGTTCTAACTCATCCTAGGTTTAGACATGATGCATGCGCAATTGACTTTAGAATGAGGTTTCTAGAAGAGTCTAGACTGGTACCCTCAAGCGGACAACTTAAGAGGGAAAGGCACGGAACCGTCGATTGCACCGCTGATCGGCTAGTTTTACCACAAATAAGCCTTTCCAAATTTAAAGGGTGATTTTAGGAAGAGCGCAGACACTCATCAAGTGCCGCTATGGTATTAATACGCATGAGTGGAATATGATGTGGAGCATGCTTTATGCAAAAATAACACATTGTCAAGTATTTACACATATCGTATTGAATGAACGAAAGACATAAGAGAAAGAAAAAAAGGGAAGAAGTTAGTTCGCATAATGAAAGAAGTGTGATAACGCAAATAAAGGGGTAAGGGTTGGGGAGAGATAAGATATGGAAAAAATGTTTGGAGCAGGTGAACTTGATTAGGGAATAAGGGGAAACACATGTTGTAATCAAATTAAACGAAGATTTACATATGAGTTCATATAAAGGGGAAATAGGGAAAAAGATGCGCATGTAGCAATAAAAGGAGAAAATGGGAGCGGGAGATTCAGGTAAGAGCAAAATAACAAAGACGCGCTTATCAGAGAAGACCAATTCACAAAAATCAAGCTCATTTATGGTAAGAGCCTAAAAATATCCCCAGTAGAGTCGTCATGCTGTCGCGCTCCTTTTTCTAGCGAAATCAGGTTTCGACATTGACAACTCTTTTAAGGAAGGGTTTTAAAAGAGAGAGTCGCCACCTAACGTATTATGGTGCGTTAGGGCACCTATTTGCAGATAACTCTATTTAACCAGTTGGCGTCACCAAAGATCGGGTAGGGGCTCGAAATTACCTCGAATAGAAGTTGTTAGGCACTATTCAAGGTCCACAACTATGGGTCCCGGCCGAACTCAATTGTATGAATTAGTCTATGTGATCAAAGATAAGGAAACAAAGGGATCTGGGATGTTCATTATTAAACACAAATAATTGATGAAAGAAAATGTGGGGGGTCCTAAATATTTTACCCTAAAGGATCACCTCGTGCAACATAAATAATACTTCGTAACTCCCTCAAGATGGGGTGTTACTCATATTATTCAGCAAGCACAGACTATCATCTCCTGCTACCCGATTACTATCTTTAAGTTGTTACCTAAAGCGCACTAGTTGACTCTAAACCGTACCCTATGCGTGTACTACCCGTCCCGTGCCTATGGTCCAGGAGGCATTTAGACCTCTATTGTTTGGATGGTTCTAGACTTAACTTAGGCTGCTCAAAATGATAAAACTATGCGACATACAAAAACAAGTTGGACTTTCATGTAGAGTCAATAAGGGCTCAAGTTAGCCTCCACACTTAGGGAGAAAATGCACGCAACAAATTAGGCGTCTGACAGTTTTAACTATTAAAGTCGTTAGGTCCTATAGATATGATTTCTATGTGATTCCGGATTTTAATTATGCTGGCAGTTATGCAAAGTAATTTCTAAGTGATTGCATAGATGCCTACGGAATATAAGTACAAGCGGTTAAAACCTATAGACATGCTATCTAGGTGATTTACTCAGTATTTGGCAGCGATAAGCAACGAGAGAGATTCAAAATACTCAGTTGTTCCTATAGGCATGCTTTCTAATGGCGTTCAACGGGACAGTGTTTTAAAGCCTAATTTCAGTGCTTAACACAGATGGTGATCACCCTATAGACATGATTCCTACACTTGTTTATTAAAACTAGTTTTAGTTCCTATAAGAATGCATACTAAATGGAAAACTATGACAATAGCATATCAATCAATTAAAATCCTATAGGCGTGATTTCTAAAGATGTAGATTTGTAGAATATAAATGGCCTATGATCATGATGCCTAATGAATATGTTGCAGTGCAAATTGAACTTTGGTTACCTTTATCTCCTATAGGCATGGTATCTAACATGTAAAAGTAGAATAAACTAGACGGATTAAACAACTATAGGAAGACAATTAGTGGAACGTATTTGAGCAAAGTAAACACCTACAGGCAGGTTATCTAACACATACAACAACAGAATGAGCAAAGTAAACACCTATACGTAGGTTATCTAATGCACAATCGCAGAACGTATTTGAGCAAAGTAAATACCTATTGGCAGGTTCTCTAATTCACACTAGTAGAATGAGCAAAGGAAACACCTATAGGCAGTATTTCTACCCATTCTCATGAAAATATTAAAATAAACCCAGTTTCCCAATTTACTAACACCCCTATTGTTATTACAAATAATTATTACAGACTAGAAATTAATGAATTAATTACAAAGTATATAAAACTATAGGAAGCCTGCAGCAGGCCCAAATATACCTGGACATGCCAAGCATTCAACTCATAGCAAATCCAAAAGCCCATATTCATATAGACACAATAACCAGCAATGCATGATTCACCCATATCTAGAAGATAAGCATACAGAACCCAGATCTCTAGTGTGTCAGAATTCCCAAGGGCTCCAAGGACCCAGGGCAATGTTCACACTAGAGAAGAATGATCAGAACAGTTCGGAGTAGGGACCAAATCCTAGTGTGTCAGAGTTCACGAGGGTCTCATATGAACCCTGAGCAGTGCTCGCACTAGGGAGGCCCGGGGAGAGGACCTAAATTGCTTTGGCTTTAAGCCAGCAAAGTGTGAGGACTCAGGAGAGTAGGATAGGATTAGGAGGTATGGAATCAAACATAGAACACAAACAGATAGAAACATATTTGAGCCTAAGTAAACTTAATCCAGCTTTTGGGAATTAACAGAGTCACATGCTAATAAGGATAGTTCATAAGGATGTTCATAGTGATAACAAAGACTCCAAATCAGACTACGTCATAGAAAGAAATCTCATTGATTAACAATAGATCAGAAACTAATTAAGACAATTTAATAGAGGTGTTATACCATAGTGAACACAGAATCAAACAGATCACATGGTGACAGGTTCAATAAACAAACTAATGCATCTGTTAAGGCACACATAATTAAACAGGCATTAGGAAAGGTATGAAAGCCTGTGTAATACTAAAAATAGTTCTAAATTACACAGAGTTAGGCAGATTTCATTAATCGATTCAAACTAAGTTCAACATGTCTGAAATGTCGGTAATAGCATTTAGGATAACATGGTTTAATAGCAGTAACACATTAAGCAAGTAATCATAATGGAATAACAAAGGATTCAGAAGCTCACCAGTTAAGATGAAACAGGGAAGAAAGGAATCCAACAGTATAGCAAATATCACCAAACAGAAGTAAAGACTTGAAGATTTCTGGCCTGGGCTTTCAGCCGGCCAGGGATCAAAATACAGAATAAGATTGCTCAAGAGAGTAAGAGTTCACAACTTTTGTTTAGAGTAGTGAAAAAATTTTCTAACTCAGAATCTCTGGTTTTGCAAAGGGGAGTGGGGAGGGGTTTAAATAGTGCAGAAACTAAAACATAAATATGGAAAAAAATCGATTCATACACAAGAAAGGGTAATCACTTAAATCAGTAAGGAAAGAAACTAAACCCTAATTTTAGGTAAAAATACACGAAACCAGTAGGAAAATAAGGTAAAGAATCACATAAGTCAGACAAGAAATTATTATAAAAAGGAATACTGAATCGAACCAAATTTGGTTCAAGTAAAAAAGGTCGCAAATTCTAAATTTGGTAAACCCCATAATCAGCAGAGAATAATGGCAAAGGATCACGTATTAACACATAAAAATGAACGTACACATGAAACATGAAATTGAACCAGATTAGTTGAAGTAAAAAGGGGCTCAAACCCCAATTTCGGATAAAACACAAAATCAACAGAAAATAAAGGTAAGGAACATATATTAGCACAAAAATAAACATATATAGGAACTTATTCTAAAAGAAACCTATAATCGAACCAGATTTTGTCCAAGTAAAGGGGTTTGAAACCCTAAAAGAGAGTTTGAATCAGATTAGGTTTGAATCAAAGAAAAATCTGGAACCCTAACCTTTAGGGTTTAGTGCGAATCAAGCGAGATATGAGAGAACCATTATAAATAACGCGCTTGGACTTGAGGTTGTCCAGATTCAAGAGGTAAACATAAAACATAGATTTGGACGGAATCAAAGCGGGGTACTTGCCATGTTTAGGCAAGTACCAAAGTTATTCCGGAACTTAGCACCAAATAAGGGAAGAACCCTAAAATGGTAAGGGAATAGGGAAAGAATCCCATTAGGACCGGGATTTGGGGGATTTGAGTGAGGCGACGGTGTTAGGATTCATCAGGTGAGGGGAAATGAGGGCGGCGACTTTAGAGAAGTGAGGGTTAGGGTAGAGAGGAGGGGATATAAGGGAAGGGGGTCGTTATTTGTGGGTCGTTGATCATTTTTATCAACGGCCAGAATTAAGGCGGATTGGGGTCGGGTTTTAATGAATTGGTAGGGTATTGGGCTTAGGAAAATTGGGTTGGTTTGGGTAGTTCTAGGTCCGAATTTAACTAAAAAATGGGGGCAGATTTTAAATTCCCAATTTTAATAAATAAATAATTTATAAAAATAATAAATAAATACCAAAAATATCCTTTGTGCACTAAAATGATTTAAAAATAGTTATTTAGAATTTTAAAAATATAAAAAATTATTTTCTGCATAAATAATATAATTATTTATTAATATGGGCTATTATTGCAAAGATGTGCAATTTAGCCTAAAAAATACAAATGTAATTGTACTAAAAATATTTAAACACTATGTTGGCATAAGTGATGAATTTAGATGATTAAATTATCATAAAATAATAAGAAGGGTAATTATTGAATATTTATACAATAAAAATGCAGATACAAATTGATATAAGGCCTTTAAAAATTATGGAAAAATTATGAAAAATACTTTTGCATGCTTGTAAATCCAATGATAATGCATGTGCGCTATTTTGAAAATATATATGTATATTTAAAAAATATGAGGAAAAAATTGGGTATCAACAATTACGAAGCAATTCCACAATGAAGAATTAAGGTAAATGAACAAATCTCAAGGATCTCATCCTAATATAACTTCCACCGCGGCACGCAACTCGGTTCAAATATATCAAATCACATGAAACCGCGAGGGTCTTACCCTCAACTCTGAATCACAAGTAGAACACACAGCATACCAATCGAAACCTTCCACTAATTCGATTCCGCCAACAAAATCACAACACATACTGAACTCTCACACCGGTAGAGAACCTAAATCACAAGCCGTAACCCATCACCAAGAAATCATATCAAAGCTAGAGAAATGAGGAATAGAAAGTCACTCCTAGTCTCATAACTCTCAATCATGAATAAAAACAAAATGATTGACAAGGCTACCACTGTAGAATATCCCAACAAGGGGTAAACACATAAGTAAAGTACAAAATCATTAAACTCACCCATATGTGAAGTAAAATAGGAGGACTCACCCCGATAAGCAGAACCGAAACAAAATACGAATGATAGTCCTCTATGAAAAATCGAAACCATACCTTTACGACATCATCTGGTGCAGTGGCCTCAGCCCTACTGTAGAAAACACATCAATGGGCCGGGTCTCCCCCTCTTGGGCGCCCACTACTCGCCTGACCTGTACCCCAAGCTGGCAGTGTAGGGATATCAGCAGCTAGAACCAAACTCATAGCCTGAATACCCCGTTGTGATACATCTGTCCGTAGTTTGGGACAATCTCTCACCATGTGGTTGGTATCTCCACACTCAAAGTAACCTCTCTATTGACGTGGCTGTGAAAGCTGTGCAGTACGCATACTCTGAGACCCATGGGTACCTGAAACACCGAGTGAATCCTGAAGTGCAAATTAAAGTGGCCGACCTACAAAACCTCTACCATGTCGTACCCTGCCTCCGGAACAAGGACATGTAAATCTCCCTGGTCTGCAAGGCCTCTTAGCCTCCGTGTCCTCTCTCTCTTGAACCAGCTTGTCCTCTCTCTTCTGGCCCCGCCTGTCCTTTTTCTCCTGGTCCCACATGCCCTCTAATCGGTGAGCGATCTCTACCACCTGCTGAAACACAACATCTGACTCCAACTGCCGAGCCGTGCTGAACCGAGTGTCCTGACTGAGCCCCTCAATGAACCTATAGGCTCGCTCTCTAACTGTAGCGACCAAAGCAGGTGAAGTTCTGGACAAATCACTAAATCTAACGGCATACTTTGACACTGACATGGTGCCCTGGCGTAGCTGCTCAAACTCCACGCGCCATGCATCCCAAAGGGTCCGAGGGACAAAACTCTCTCAGGAACATCTCTGAAAACTGAGTCTAAGAAAGTGAAGCTGCATCGGCCAGGCTACCCAACTCATACGCTTGCACCATTGATATGCTGCTCCCTTAAGCCGGAACATAGTAAAAGCAACCCACTCGTCTCCATAATACCCAGAGTGTGGAGAATCTGGTAGCACTCCCCTAGAAAAACATATGTACCCTCTGAAGCCAAACCACTGAAAGTATGAGGGCAATACATCTTGAATCTCACAAGTCTAAATTGTTCTTCCTTAGATGTTGTTGCCCTAACCACCGGGCTGAACTGGAACCACAGGCTGTGTCGCCATGACACCTTGAATCTGACCAACGTGGACTCGCTGCTATAGAGTACGAGCGGCGGGAGTCTGAGTTCCTCCCCCGATCTATGAAGTAGCTGGTGTAACCGAAATCAACCCCGCCTGAGCAAATGTACCAAACATGCTTAGGAACTATGCAAAAGTCTCCTAAAGTCCGGGGGTAACAGCAGGCGTCTTCGGTACATGTCCCCTTACCGGAGCTACTGACGGCTTCTCAACTACTGCTCTAGTAGGTGCCCTAGTTGTGGCACGCACTCCTCTTCGGCCTCTGCCTCTGCCTCTGACCCGACCCCTAGCGACACATGCTCCAGAGGTAGCGTCATCAGTAACTGCAGCTCGTGTCCTCACCATCTGTGAGAGGATAAAATGATAAAAGCTCAAACTCCAATTTCCCTCATTAGGATGTCGTGACGGCACCAAGTCTCTAAGACTAGGTAAATCTAACACTTACTAAATTAATAAAAGACTTTAACTATCAACTGATAAATATAAAAAGGAAACCTTTATAGACAACTTACAATCCCAAAATCGGTAGTACAAGTCATAAGCTCTATTGAGTTTGCTAGAAAAAACCTCTAAATACAACTATTTCGAAATAGGGATAAAATAGTGCAAGTACAAAATCAGATGGTGACTCCGAAGCTTGCAAACACGGCAGTAGGTTTACCTTAACTCAACACAGCAAGATCCAAACAGCTAGCTAGAATTTTTCCTCAACTCAAAACACTAATTGTAAGATAAAAATAAAGATGGGATCATGGAATAAATTCTGGGTGAAGACCAATTACCCCAATGATTTGCTTGAAAAACTCACAAAAAATCGCTCAAAACCGAAGTCTACAACTCAAGATATGGTAAAAATGGACAAACCCTCGATTTTGGAAAATATATTCTACTGTCTAGGGATTTACACATCACGATCATGGAAATGCAATTGCGATTGCAAAGAAGAAAATGACTACTGCCCAGAAATTATACTGCGCTATCGCGATCTGACACATGCCATCGCGAAGAAGGGAACACTGATCCCCAAGAACTCTACTGGCACAGAGTTAGCCGATGCTTATTCCCCAGATACCGTCATTGCTTCTTATCCGGGAAAAGAAGTTCACGACCCGTGGGCCTTCTACCTCCACGCGGCATTGCTCCGTCAGGCTTTCGCCCATTGCAGAAAATTCCCCACTGCTGCCTCCCGTAGGAGTCTGGGTCGTGTCTCAGTCCCAGTGTGGCTGATATCCTCTCGGACCAGCTACTGATCATCGCCTTGGTAAGCTATTGCCTCACCAACTAGCTAATCAGACGCGAGCCCCTCCTCGGGCAGATTCCTCCTTTTGCTCCTCAGCCTACGGGGTATTAGCAGCATAAGAGCACAAGCGATCGCAAAAGAGAAGAAGGAAATTACCAGCTACTGCAGCTGTGCTATGCGAAGCATAACATGGAATGTGAACGCTATAGAGGATGATTCACAAGTACGTGATCGCGGGAATCATCATGCGAACGCAAAGAGGAAAAAGGTTTAACCACCAAAACAGCCTTCACGATTGCGGCTAAACCTACACGATCGCAGAGAAGGATAATAGACAGCAGAACTTCGGCATTCCAAAACTTGAGAAAATGTCTCGTAGTTCATCTGAAAGACACCTGAGACCCCGTCGAAACATGTCAACTGGTTCCATAACATAACACGGACCCGCTCGAGGTTCCAAATCACATCATATAACGTCGAAGACACAAATCGAACTTGTGAACTTCCAAATCTTCTAACTTCCAAAAATCGTGTCGAAACATGTCAAACTAACCCGAAATGAATTTTTTGCAAGCAAGCCTCAAATGATATAATGGAGCTAATCCAACTCTCGGAATCGCATTTTGACCCCGATAACACCAAAGTCAACTCCGGTCAAACCTCTCAACCTTTCAAAACTTAAACTTTCCAATTTTTCCCGAAATTCTCAAATTATCCTACGGACCTCCAAATTAAATTCGGGCGCACGCCTAAGTCCAAAATTACCATACGAAGCTATTGGAAACATCAAAATGCCATTTTGGAGTCGTCTACACAAAAGTCAAATTCCAGTTAACTTTTACCGCTTAAGCTTCTAAAACAAGAATCCTTCTTCCAACTTGACCCCGAATCATCCTAAAACTGAACTCGGCCACAAACGCAAGTCACAACACATAATACGAAACTTCTCGAGACCTTAAACCGCCAAACGAGATGCAAATTCTCAAAACGACCGGCCGGATCGTTACAATTGGGTATTTGGGGGGAGGGATGGGGCAAGGAACATGGGGATTTGGATGGCTGGGGTTGAGAAGAGTATTAGAGAAAATTATTTTCCTAAAAAATATTTCGACCCTCTAACCATACACTAGAAAAAATATTCTGGAAAAACATTTTCACTCACCAACCAAATATGGGAAAATAATGATAAAATCACTCATTTCTAGAAAAATATTTTTCTTCGTGACAAATAAACACTTAGAAGCTTTAAAGGGCAATTGCTAATCATGGGTCAGTTTGAGCTAAACTGATTTGTGCTACTGAAAATAAATAGGATTAGTTGAATTATGCCCAAACTTAGCACGTCATTAAAGTAGCTCATGTTTCACCCATTAAAATCTGGGCGGGTTCGGCGCATTAAACGGGTTTTGGCTGCCACCCCTAAATCGACCGCAACTAGCTACTAGTTCAAAAGTAAGATATAGTTACTGTTATTGTTCTTGTTGCTTAACTTTCATTTTATCATTTTCGCTTCAGGTATCCTAGAAGGTCAGTGATACATATATTAAAGCGAAAGCTATAATTTCACTAATGACTAATGAAAGTAGCTATGTTGGACTTTATCTGTTGATTACATACACTCTCTGTGATGAACAAATCTTTTTTAAAGACAAAGTATAGAATTAAGTCGTATAGATCACGTCCGGCAAACCTTGTCTGGTTTATCTAAAGCAAAAAAGATGTCAAAATTCCATTCCCTATTCCAAGATTTACTTAATTATCATATTCAATTATATTCTTCAAGTTGTTTTATTGCTCTCAACACCCTTAGCCGAAAAATTATAATGTAATTTTCATATATTAGATGTTACATCCCGTTGACACAAACCTAAAGCTTAGTTTAATGGTCAAGTGAATTCAAACTCTCCTTAAGGTGGCAATTTCGATTCCCAATTCCCATACAACGCAAATGTTTTCCCTACTATTACGAACGTCACATTATGCAGAAAGTGAGTGAAATAAGACTCCTAATTTTTGCCTTCAAGTGTGAACGTCTTTTAAATTAAGTAGTCTTATTTAATTATTAAAATAGTTATTTTTGCAATCATCTTTTATTCATCTTACTATTTATTATACATTACATGTTTTGCCTTTTCTTCCTTAGAATGCCCTTTTTTGCTAGGGTATTACTCCCTCTGCTTCAGTTTATGTGAACCTATTTTTTTTTAGTCCGTTAAAAAAAGAATGACTTTCTAAATTTGGTAACAATTTAGATTAAACTTACAATTCTACCATTAATGAGAAGTTTTTATAACCACACAAATACTCTGGGCCCCTTTTTAACTTGTTTAGGACCACAAATTTCAAAAGTCTTTATTTTTCTTAAAATTTATGCCCAGTCAAACAGGTTCACATAAATTGGAACGGAGGGAGTACCTTTTTTTAGGGTAACTAACTATTTTATATTACCATTTGAAAATATGTACAGCTCTGTCAAAAATGAAAGGTGTGCAGTTTAGACATTAGTCTTAAACTTGCACCCCCATAGTATCAATCTATTTACACCACAAAACCTACATCTATGAATAGAAATTTAACAGTTCCATATGTTTATAGATTCCATAACTAGCCTTTTTCCCTTTGGCATGTCTGGTTGCCCATTAGCCTTATCTCTGTTTGCCGGTCATTAGCATCCCTGTTCAAGGTCCTCGTTTTCTTTCAACCATAGAGGGCATATCATATCCTCTAAGTTTGCCCCACATGCAATCTGTTCCTTAGTTTGAAGCCTCATGTGTAGTGCTAGGGAAAGAATGAACAACCACTTAGGCACTCCAACATTATTACATAGTTGTCTTCTCCGTGGCATTTTTGAGTATTCACCTTGAATAAGTCCATAGAACTTCCTGGTTGAATAAGTGCTAAGTATAGCTACTGCATCTTCTCTTAGGCCTGCTTGATCAAACAACATTTAACTTTAAAGATTTTATGCACCATCCTGATTAAATGTTATCGGGTGGCAGGCATTTATCTCGTCTTTACGAACATCATTCCCTTCAGAGACAAAATGAGATTGTTGCCTTCGGACCTGGTTACTTTCTGCCTTCGTCTCCACGTGTCGCTATATTATGCAAGCATTTAATATGAACATATTTTACCATATACAATCCATTTCTAAATTTAGACTAATTTCTTTAGTAACATAACTTATTCGTACCAGTTAAGCATAGTTTTGCGAAAAGACCTTTTTATACGTAGAGGTGACTATAAACAAAGCTTTAAAATCACACTTAAATCAATGCGTTTTGTAAAATGCATTTACAAATGCGATTATAAAACGCAATTGGATGATCGATTTATGAATGGTAAATGGGATTTGTTATCAAACTCATTTACCAAATTTACAGTAATGTCTGATGTCTTGCTATAATTCCATATATTTTGAAGTTATTCACCTTACTTGTTTGTTGTTTGGATGTTAATTTGTGCGTCAATTGATATTAATTGACTTTATTTTACGTACATGAACACTTGGATATGAAGTGGAAAAAAGTTGCACAAAATAGTACCTCGAAGCTACAAAATAGAGCAATAAAAGAAGACATTGCAAGGCCATGAAAAGTCACAGCCTTAGACAGTGCAAGGCTTTATCCAGGGCATCAACATTGGCGCCTCTTATGGCGCCTTACAGTGTATGCCGGCCCCTCTTATTGTGCCTTGCCATGTAGTGTGGTGCCTCTAACAATGCCCCTGTAACGATCCAATCGGTTATTTTACTTTTTAGATCCCCGTTTGCCTAATTAAGGTTCTCTGTATATGCTTTTACTGTTTTATGACTTGTGGGGATGGTTGGTTCGGGTTTGGAAAGGTTCGGGTTGGAATCACAACACTTAGTTCCCTAATAGTGGCCTAAGATGGCCAAGTTTGATTTGAGTCAACTTTTTGAGTAAATGAACTCGGAATCAGGATTTCATGGTTCCAATAGGTTTGTATGATGACATTGGACTTGGACGTATGTTCGGATCGAGTTTCAGATAATCCGGGAGCGTTCTGGCGCCTAATGTTGAATGTTAGCTCATGGAAGGTTTTCTAGTTCTTTAAATTTGGTTTGGAGTAGATTTTGGTAATATCGAGGTCCGTTTGGAATTTCGAGCTTGGGAATAGATTGGTATGGTAATTTATGATTTGTACGCAAAATTTGGTGTCATTCTGAGTTGTCTAAGTATGATTCAACGCATTTAGAGCTAGTTGAAAAGTTTGAAGTTCATAAGTTGATTCAATTTGGTTATGGGATATGATTCTTGATTTTGATATTGTTTTACGTGTTTCGAGCATGTACGTACTATGTTTATGGACTTATTGATGCAATTGGTCGGGGTCCCGGGTGGCTCGGGTGAATTTCGGACCACCCGGAGCTAAGTCTGATAATCTGTTGTTGCTGGTTCTGGTTTCCTTCTTCGCGAACGCGAAGGTGGAGTCGCGTTCACGGAGAAGGAATTGGGGGACTGTGCATTTTTTCCTTCGCGTTCGCGGTCAAGAGGTCGTGTTCACGATGGCCTGGGACCGGTAGCCTTCGCGTTTGCGTATACAGGCCCGCGTTCGCGTATATACGTCTGCGTTCGCGTAGAATAAAGGGATTGGGGTGGGTTAGCCACCTTTGCTCTTCGCGTTCGCGAAGCTCGGGCTGGGAAAATCTTCGCGATCGCGAGACTGCCCTCGCATTCACGAATAAGGTCTTCAGGGCCAGGGCCAGCTATGCCTTCGCGATCGTGAGGCTTCTTTCGCGATTGTGAAGAAGGGTCAACTGGGCAGTGATTTGGTTTAAAGACGCGACTTAGGCTTATTTACCAATTTCTCATTTGTGTGTTACGAATTTGAAGCTTCTTGGAGAGGGATTTTCATCAAGCATTGTAAGGTGAGTAATTTCTACCTAATGTAAGTTAAATACACGAAACATGGGCAAATTTTAACGGGTAAAATGTGGAAATTTTAGGAGTTTGTTGAAAAATATAGATTTTGATAAAAATGAGATTTGACCACGAAATTGAGTATGGAGTTGGGAATAAATTATATATTCGAGTTCGTGAAGTCATGGGTAACATCTTTCTTTTAAAAAATTCGAAGTTAGTTCACGTGGGTCTGAGGGTGATTTTTATGGACTTTCTGGACTTGGTTGGGAAATTAGTTTAATAACTAAATTCTGAACTTTTGAGCACTTATTGATGAGTTTATACGATTTTTTGATTAGGTGCGGATTAGGTGCGGATTTTTCGGCTTCGTTTGGGGAGTTCTAGTGAGGTTAAAGAGCCGACTAGTGGACTTGAAAGCAAGGTAAGTCCCTTGGATAACCTTGTAAGAGGGAACTTATATATCCCCTTAGGCGTATTATTTGTTGTGTGCTACTTGTTATGGGGAGCTACGTATGCACGAGATGATGAGAGTATGTACGTAGCTATATTCATGATATGTCCGGGTAGACTTAGATTCACAACATGCCTTTAACTATTCTATTTGTACCTATCATGTGTATTAACTTTCTTGATCTTGACTGAGATTGAGGATTTGAATAAAGATACCGACTTAGCCTCTTACGTTGGAAAAATTGGAAAATATTTGATAAATTATGGATTCGTGTCTTCTCGACTCGCATGTGCTTCCATGAGCGAGGTAAATCTTCTACTCTTATGGGATCTGGCCATTCGCCTCGGCAGTGTAATTAATTACTCGTATGGGATCGGATCGTTCGCCTCGGCAGTATGGTAACACTATTCTTATGGGATCGGCTGTTTGCCTCGGGAGTACTGAGTACCACTATTCCTATGGACGGGTCGTCCACCTCGGCAGTTTCGTGCTTAATACTTGAGCCTGGATTTGGTTTGGTAACAGTTGAGTTAGCGTCTGCAAGGCTGGTTATGACATGTTATTGACTTGATATAGACTCATGTGCGGAATTACTGTAATTACTGTTATTTGCTTCATTTCTAGTTGTTGTACATTCACTATGCCTACTTTATGTATTTCTATTACTGTCTGATCACTAGTAAGTGTCAAGTCGACCCCTCGTCACTATTTCTTCGAGATTAGAATAGATACTTACTAGGTACATGTTATTTTCGGTACTCATGCTACACTTCTGCACTGAATGTGCAGGTATTGATACATGTACTATCAACGGTCACACGGGCACGTAGCCGCACTTCTATAGAGACTTAGTGGTGAGCTTCTTGCCTTGTTCCGATCTACAGCACCGGAGTCTCCCTCTACCTTGTTTATTATTTTTGTCTATTACCTTTTAGACAGTAGTTGTATTAGTTTTGTATATTCACTAGATTGCTCATCCACTTGTCGGTTTTGGGAGGGTCTTTTAGCATTCATGTACTGTTGTACTTATCAGTACTGTCACTACGGTCGATGTATTTCTCACGCTGGTATTTTTGTTGAGAAACGAGTATGTACGGTTGCATGAGGTCTTATTTACTTCATTCTTTTAAAAGGAAACTTTTGTTTCAAAATGTTAAAAGGAGATAATTAAATTGTAGGTTCACTTGTGGGCTTGCCTAACGGTGGTGTTAGGTGCCATCGCGACCTATCACAGATTTTGGTCCGTGACAGCCCTGCCCTGACGATGCTTATCCGAGCCACTTTATTTCATCATTAATTTTGGACGTGTAGACTTTAGCCTACCATATAAATACCTCTTAAAGTTAGTTTTTGGAGGGGAGGTGCATTATTGGAGAGGCAAAAGGCTACAGAACACTCTGGAGCGCGGATCGCAAGAGTTTTCATCTTCGTTCTTCTTTAATCTGTAGTTTAATGCTTTTGAAAATGACTATGATTGTTTATACAATTATGAGTAGCTAAACTCTCTAATCTAGGGTTTGATGGAACCTTTTGGAGGATGAATTCTTGTTACGTTTTAATATAATTATGCTTTTGGATATCCCTACTTGTTCAACTACGTGCTTATTTAGTTGATTGAAAAGCTCTCAATTGACTGTGTCTATTTATCATGTATTGCTTGAGAAAGAATGCATACATAGGTTGTTGTCGAACAACGTCACTCCTAAGGTATATGAGAGATCAATACGGCTGGTTTAAAAGCGGGATTAGAGATAACGAAGCTTTGACGTGATCATAGTGAGTGGTCAAAAAGTGGTAGCTAGCGTAATTCGAGGAATATGACTAGTACATTATTATAGTTGCTCGAGATAGAATTATGATAAGTCGAGTGTTCATGATCAGTAGAGAATACTTAGGCAAAATAGTAGGAGACGTAGAGGGAAGGATTCCGACAATTGGAAAAATCATAACTCTAGGCTTTCCCAATCTTGTCTCCAATCCTTAGTATGCCTAGCTAGTTGTTAATTTACTACTTAGTTTGTTAGTTAATTAGTTAGACATAAGATTCTTAATATTTATAACTTAGGAATTGTTCGAGCTTGTCTTCTTAGTGATGTTGAACAGTTATAGTGAAACCTTAGTTCTCTGTGGGATTCGACTCCGGATTTTTAGACCAGAGTATATTTGCAGCGACCATTTATCCATTTTAGGACTAGAGTTGGCCGTGATCAATGCCCCTCGATTACTGTTGTTCATGTTGCTAAAGAGTATCCCAGCATCAAGAATTGCATGTGTGTGGAAATACAAATGTGTTCGCTCCATGTGTCTTGAGAGAAATAAGAGAGTTTTTGGAATAAAGTCCAGGAACTGGGACTGCTTGGCCAAAGGAAAACGCTTATGTTTAATGTACGAGCTCCACCTGAAATCGGGGTCCTAGTGCAACAACTTATGCAAAGTAGATTTGTTTAGCTTTGCTGTTTGTAGATGAGTTATCGTCTGGTTAGCTAGCTGTGAAAGTTTGAGTTATGGCTTTGTAGTATCTTCACTAGTAATTAATACAAATTGTTAGTAACCCAAAAAAGGTGAAGTTTCTTTTTCTTCCTCTTTTCCTAATTGGTGGTATTAAAACGTTCAAAAAAGTTCATTTAAAGATAAGTGAAACTAATATTCTACAGTCTCATTAGGTATCTCATGGAATTATCTATCCAACCTTTTATATGTGATAGCTACTCCTATCATTTTGCTGTAAAATGATAGGAAGAGATAGATAAATAGGGACCAACACTTTCAAACTCAATACTCCAAATCCAATTAATCTTGTATTGTGCACATGCATATTTAATTCTCATTTCTCCTTCAGATTGTTACTCTCGTACTAATAACCCGTTTGGCCAAGCTTCTAAAATCAACTTATTCTGATAAGTACTTTTTTTGTCAAAAGTGCTTTTCTTAAAAGCATTTTTATTGAGCAGCAATTTGTGTTTGGATAATTAATTTGGAAAGCACTTTTGAGCAGCTATTAGTATTTGGCCAAACATAAAAATGTGCTTTTAAGGGTATTTTTCTGAAAATTGCTCTTTAAAAAAAGTGCTTCTGGAGAAAAGTTACTTTTTTGTCACGATCCGCTATTCCCACCATCGGGATCGTGATGGCGCCTAAAGTTCCACTCTCTAGGCAAGTCAATGTTAGAGTAAATCATTGCCATTTTAAAATTTCATGTAATCAAACCCATTTAAAGTAGTCTCCCCACCCCACACTTATTTTATGCATAGTCCTCGATGCATGATCACAGAGAAAAATATTAAAACAAGGGTGAGGATATACTCCCTCAGACCCTCCCGGGTCTAGCTTGCACATGATCCTCAATATTAAGGGTCGAGGCGACCCCACACTTAAGCTCAGACATGCTCCTCAGCTTCAACTTCGGGTACTCAGACTTCGTCTACTCTGCAAAATAAAAACAACACAAAACTTGACACTATAAAAAAATAATAATCATAAACTACAGGTTAGGTTGCCTCCCAACAAGAGCCTTATTTATAGTCGTGGCACGGCTCTGCTACTCTGCTCAGGATGAGCGCTTTCTCTTCTTCTTTCTCCCATGAAGTCTAGCCTTTTTGCACGCTCTCAGAAGGTCTCCTCTTTCATCTCTGACTCTTTTCTCAATCATCCTTACACACTTAGCTTGCAATACCACCTCCTCTAACTCAGTTGTCCCATCCGAATCTCTACAATTCATATAAGGACTTCGCTCTATCCCCTACAATTCTACCACAGTAATCATGCACAAGTCTTCATAATGCTTAGGAGCTTAAGTGCCTTGTACACATTAAAAGTTATTTCCTCATAATCAACTCTCTTCTTCAAATTCTCTTCCCTCACATCAATAATCGATCCACCAGTAGGTAAGAATGGTCGCCCCAAAATAATGAGCACTTCCTCATCTGCCTCATAATCAAGAACAATAAAATCAGCAGGAAGAATAAACTTTCCCACTCGAACTAACACATCCTCAATAATTCCTTCTGGCATAACTAGTGACCTATCTACCATCTGTAAAGTGATTGTAGTAGGTCTAAGCACCCCCAATACGAGTTGCTTGAACAAAGATGATCGCATCAAATTTATACTAACCCCTAAATCACACAGGGCTCTACCAACTTCTTATTTTCCAAGAGATAGAGGAATTGTGAAACTCCCAGGATCCTTCAACTTAGGAGGAAGTTTACTCTGAACTCTAGCACTGCACTCTTCAGTAAGTGCAACTGTTTCAAACACTGTATGTCTTCGCTTGTTTGCGACAATATCTCTGAGATACCTTGCATACTTAGGCACGTCATGCAAAATTTCCACCAAAGGCAAATTCACAGGCACTTGGCTCAAAATATCTAAGAATTTCTTGTACTTAGCATCATCCTTTTACTTCTGCGGTCTGTGTGGAAATAGAGGTGGCGGCGTTGGCACAATTACTAGCTTTTATCCTTTGTTCTCTTTCTCATTCCTCAACCTGTTTGGGAACTAATTCTCCTTCAGGACTAGCTGTATACTTCTTGTTCTTTTGAACATCTTCTAATACTCTTCCATTTCTCAAGGTAACCGCATTGACTTAAGCTTTAGGATTAGGCTCGGTATCACTAGGAAGAACCCTAGCTGGTCGATTATTTTGAGCACTAGCAAGTTGCCCCATTTGTCACTCCAAATTTCTCATCGCTGCTGCTTGGGCCTACTGGTTAGCCATTTATTTATTCATCATCGCTGTTGTTTGGGCCTGTTGTTCAGCCATTAGTTTCTTCATCATCTCCTCAAGGTGACTCGTTGAGTTTGCATGTTGTTCAGCTTGAGGTGGTCTATATGGTTGTTGAGGTTCTTGTGACCTATACTGATTCTAGGCACCTTCATTTCCACCGCAAGAGAAGTTTGGGTGGTTCCTCCAGTTAGGATTGTAAGAGTCCCCATATTGATTTGCCTGGCCTCGATTTGCCTTGCCCACAAAATATACAGACTCTGGATTTGCTGGACATAGATTGCTTATGTGACCTTCTCCACAGACTTCACAAAATATTTGAACTTGTTACACTAGCTGTGCTTGTTGCTTGTTAATAACCAAGGTCATCTGATTGACTTGGTTTGCCAATGTGGAAATATGTGCTGATAATGCAGAGACGACATCTAACTCGAGAACCCCTGAAGATTTTTGCACTGTGTGTCCGCCCATTCTCTCCTTGCCAATCAGGATTACGTTTGGAGAATTTGTTCAATAATGCATATATCTCATCAAAGTTTTTCTCCAACACTTGACCTCCAGCTACAGCATCTACCATAATATTTGTCTCAGGATGTAGCCCTTCTATGAAAGTGTGAGCTAAAACTTCGTTTGTCTGATTGCGATGAGGACAGTTACTGAGCAGCTCCTTGAACCTCTCCCAAGCTGAGTATAAAGACTCCCCCGCTTTCTGTTTGAAGGCGACTATTACACTTCTGATCTTTGCAGTTTTTCCTGAAGGGAAGAACCTTTCCAAAAGTTTCCTTGCCAGATCATTCCATGATGTAATAGAATTAGCTGGTTCTGCCTTTAGCCATCGCTTTGCTTCTCTCAACAGAGAGAACGGGAAGGTGTGAGCCTCACATAGTCTGGAGTGACTCCATTAGTGATATAAGTATCACTAATCTCTAAGAAGTTCAGGATATGCTTGTATGGATCCTCGTGTTGAAAACCCATAAACTGCCCATTCGCATGTAGTAGCTGGATCGTGCACCGTTTTAGCTCAAAGTGCCCAATGATTCCGGGCTTCACAATGTTGGAGGTGAAATTAGCAATGCTGGGCATCACCACCTCCCGAACAGCCATATGTTGCTCCTCTGCCATGTTCACTGGAAATTGAACAAGTGCATGAAGATTATTCGTGTCCCTTTCTTCCCTCTACCTCCTATGAAATGTTCTCTCAGGTTCGGGGTCAAAGCCTTGAAGTCTGTCTTGGCTTCTGAACCTCCTTATTTAATCATGGTTCCTAAGAGCAGAGAGCAACAATCAAGTAACGTTACACTTGACAAAAAAATAATTAAAGCAAAAACTAGAAAGTAGACAATATTCAAGTCCCCGGCAACACCGCCAAAAACTTATTGCTCCCTAATGCACACGCAAGTAGTAAAAAAATAATAAGTCGAGTGTTGAACTCATGGAGACTTGTATCAACTACCCACTAAATTCACCAAGATTGTTATTCAGTCGAGCCAATTCAAGTTCAAGAGTGCAATTATACAAAACAATAATTCTATGTAGTAACAAAATTATCAAGCAGCAAAATGATTGTTGTGTATTCAGTAGAGACAAATATTCCAGAGTTGTGATCGATTCACCAATCCTATTGTGTTCTAGTTAACTCTCCCTTTTATACAATTCACTCATGGTTATTAATTAATCGAACAATTGCTCTTGTAGCCTTCTCCCGAAGTACTACTCGCCTATTCACAATATATTAACGCCTATATTCCTATGAAATCAATCTATTAAGAACGCATTAAGATTATGATATTTAATTAAGCACAGTGACTAGGTATATTCCTATCCTAACCACAAATTCGCCCCCCTCAAATTTAAGATCATGCTCTATTTAGTTCTTCTCTAATCTAAACAAGGCTTTCCCAAGCATAACATATATAATAAATAGAGCCTAACTGTTGGCCAGACAATTAAGCAATTAATCACAGAATTTAAAAAGCAACCATATATTGGTGAATTACAATCAAGGTTAAGTCAACGTCTATATTCATGGTTAAATCACAACCCAGAATTATGGGTTTTAGCCACTCATGATAATATCTAACAAATTCGTAAGTGTTGGATAATTGAAAATACTAAGAAAAGATTCCCTGCTCCCGAATGTTTCTCGTCTGTAACCCCTCTCAAAATAGGCTTAGTATTGCTTTTATACGCGTTGGGGTAGGTCTAGGGCCGAAATAACCTTGTCCCGTGTAAACTTGGATAAAATCCCGTCACCAGTGTCTAGGGTAGCGTGGGGAGCTAGCCCTGGCGCTGGCATATTAAACATTCTGCCCACAGCGCCACAGGTGGCGTGGGGCGCTGCCTGTGGTGCTGAAATTTCACATTTCCCATTTTCCCTCCATTTTTGGCCTTAATCTCGCACCTTTCGCCCCCCAATTACTTCTGGATGATTCCTATATATAAAAACATCACGAATCAATATAAATCAATACATTTACATCCGAAATCCACGAAACACGAGTAAAACATGAGGCGATATACATATGAATATATATACTTTAAGCTAAATATGATGAAGTTTGTTTGTTTAGATACTTTTTAATGGAATTTGATTTACATTGTATGAGTTATTTAGTAAAATTATTATTGAATCCTAGATTAAAATTTTCAAACAGTAAAAAAAATAATATTGTGGCAGTTAAAAGGTGCCAATATTATTTTTTTAAAGATTGCTATAAAATTTGTGGGGGTTTATAACCCTCACATAATATTTTTTTTAGAACATTGAGATCATATTTGGAAGGTTACAAGGTTACAAGAAAGAAAGAAAAATACAGCTAATTAGCAGGAGTCAATCAATCTATTTATATTATTAGAGGCTATTAATAGGATCCCAATTTCTGAAGTATTTTTTTCAGAGAAGTGGTTTAGTAGTGCTTTAGCATTTTTCGAAGACTTAGTATTTAATAATATTTTGAAGACTTCTTTAATTATGTGACTTTGAGTCCATAAAATTATACAAGTCTTCTTCAAATATTTCGAAGACTTTTCTAATTAGTAATTTGTATGTTAACTGAGTTTTCGCAGAAGACAAAGAAATGAGGGAAAATTAAATTAAATCTTGTTTACCCTTAAAATTGGATAACAATTAAACTTATAAGTGATTTTAAGGATATGATATAATTCTAAATACAAAAGGAAATCCCATGATTTGCTAAATGTCCGGTCTTGACTTAGTACGTGCCGAGATTTCCGCCATGATCCTTGCCCAGTCGCGAATATCTCGGCTTTCTGTTATTCGGTTTAGCAAGCATTCTTCGATCATGCTCGGTCCCCATCTCGCTTCGGTCTCGATTACGACTGGTCTCGATCTTGATCGATCATTGACTTACGAGCGTAGCGATCCATCTCCGTGCCATGGTCCGACGCAATGTGAGGTCGGGCTTTGATCTGTCACCCCGATTTCGATTAGCCATACAAAGTTAGAGAGGCCCGATCTTGACCGTATACAAACCTAATTAACGCAGTTAAGGTCAATTAGATGTAAATGATATTATATCCTTCTTTTTATCAAAAGATAAATATAAATAAAAAATATTACAGATAAATCGCAGAAGCTAATCCATGTATTTATATTAAGTTTAATATTATTAGAGCTGGATATTAATAGGATCCGGATTTCTTTAAGTACTTTTTAATGACGACTTCATATACTTTAAGTATTTTCATAAATTTAGTGCTTAAAGTATTTTCCAAAGACTTAAGTATCTAATAATATTTCGAAGACTTCTTTAATTATGTGAGTTTGAGTCTTTAAGTATTCAGAAGTCAACTTGAAATAATTTTCGAAGACTTAACGAAGTCTTGCCCAGTTATTTGTATTTTAACAGAATTCTCGTGGGAGACAAAGAGATGAGGGAAAAAAATAAATCTAATTAATGTAGTTAAGGCTAATTAAATGTACTCGTCCTTATTTCGTTGCTGAATATTGATGATCACACTTGATATTTAATCTCAAAAAGGTGCAATCTGTTTTTGCTATTACAAAGGTAAGCGCTCATGCCGGAGAAAAATTGCACGTACTAGTTAAATCCGATGAAATAAAAAAATTATAGAAAAAATATATGAGGGCGAACTATATATATGTTATGAATAGCTCAAAAAATACTATTGGGGCAGAATTCGTGGAATAAATTGGAATTCACATATTAGTTGCTCATGTCCTCTACTAATAAAATTTTAATGATCTAGCCAAACCGTCAAGTGGTCACCGGATAAGTTCACGGGTAGTGAAATGAAACATAATTAAAAATTAAATAAGCAGAACTTGTAGAAAAGCTTAATTCCGTGCATATAGCATGATTAATGTTGTAAATACTCGCTCCGTTCACTTTTATCTGTCAACTATTGACTTTGCACACCTCTTAAGAATTAATAAATAAAGTGCATAATTTACCATGATATTCATATTAATTGGTATATAGTCTTAATGGATTTGAAAAATGATTTGGAATGAGTAAATAATGCTAACGGTAAAACAGAAAAAATAAATTATTTTCTCTTGATATACAAAAAGTGATAAGTAAAAATAAAAATTTATTTTTTTAAAATACTTGACAACTACAAGTGAACGACGGAAGTAGTTAATCCTAATTATAGAACAGCTTAAATTTGTGTATATAGCATGATAAATGTTGTAAATAGTTAAGACCCACATTTAGAAAATAAAGGAAATTAAGTAGACCAATAATTCTAGCTAGCCTATGGTTAAAACAAGAAAACCTGCTTTCTGTTTCCGAGAAGCTTTTAATTAAGAGGAATTTTATTCGTTTGCGCAAACAATCAAGGCGAAAGACTGAAATACAGAAAAATAAAATACTTTCGTTGAGAGTCAAATTCAAAACCTCAGCTTACTAAGAAGGTGATCTAACCAACTGAGCTACGACTTATTTCATTCCAAAACAATTGATCTTTTGTTTCAGTAATACATGTGGATTTGCTATAAAATTGAAATATAGTTACGAATGGTAATTTTTTGAAAGTATAGTTACGAATAATAAATGCAGTGCATATATTTTCTATGTCGTTGTATACAGTCAAAATCGGGTTAGCCCTTTTGTATCACTAATCGAGACCAGAACATGATGGGCCGAGGTTCAGCCTCGAGTTATATCGAACCATGATGCAAAGTTAGGTTGCCAAGCTCATGGCCTTGAGACCAATCAAGATCGAGACCAAACGAGATAGAGATCGAAGGAAGCTTACCGAGCCAAATAACGAAAATTCGAAATATCCGCAATACGGCGAGGATCATGGCTCATATCCCGGCACGTATCAAGAAGAGGCCGATTAATTAGGCAATCATGGGATTTCTTACCTCATATAGAATTATATCAACAGTAGGAATCTCCTACTATATAAAAGGGAGATCTGATCATTTGTAAACCAGATCATATTTGGTTCAAGGGTGACAAACTCGAGGGCCAAGGCTGTTTAATTTGTGTGGTTTGCATTTATTCTTTCATAGTCAATATCAATATTAATTTATTCTTCTTAATTTGTGCCAAGTTATATCACAGTCCTTAAAACCGCGTATATATTTAATTGTTATCCGATTTTAGGGTAAACAGCTTGGCGCCCACCGTGGGGCTAAGGATAATAGTGATTACCTGGTACAAACTTTCGTGACACACACTATTTTACACTTTTCCTTTGAAGTATCTTTGATGACATGACTAAAAATTGTCGAACTCTCAGTCAGCACCCCAACACATTGATAACGACTTTGGCCACCACGGCAAAAATGATAACATAGCACCAGGGAACGATGTACCCCAATTGTCCGCGATGGAGTTTCGGCTGTAGATCTAATCGACGTCATTTTACATGTAGCCATCAATGGAAATTTGGGCCATCGATCCCGAAAACAGCGTCCGTGTGGATGCTCGATCAGCTGGTTAGAGCACACGTGGCAGTGAAGATGGTGGGATCAGCATGCGGGTGATCTTCGAAATGTTGCAGGCTCAACAGGTAGCACTAGCCCAGCTCCAAAACTGGAACCACACACCAAGTAGGGTCAAACTCGAGCCATCCCAGGAAATCGTACACAGGGTCGAATCGATTTCGAGGGAATCGAACGATAAGGAATTGGAGATCAATCCTTATATTATGAAGATGCTCGAAGAACTGACAAAGCGAATCGAGACAGCGGAAAAGAAGATCGAGGAAAACGACAAGAAGTTGGAAACCTATAACTCCAGGGTTGACAAAATCCCGGGGGCACCACCAATATTGAAAGGACTGGATTCAAAAAGTTCTTACAAAAACCTTTCCCCCCGAGTGCGGCTCCAAAGCCAATCCCCAAGAGTTCCGCATGCTCGATATTCCTAAGTATAATGGGACAACTAATTCAAATGAACACGTCACCTCCTAAACGTGTGCTATCAAAGGGAATGACTTAGAAGATGACGAGATCGAACCTGTAAAATATGAAGACAACCTGTAAAATACATATGAATAAAACCTGTGGAAAATATGTGAATATAACCTGGTGAATACAGATAAATACAACCTAATGAATATAGATAAAAACAACCTGTTGAAATATAGATGAATACAACCTGTTAAATTAATATTAGTGCAACCTGTTGAATCCATATGAATGCAAGATGTTGAATACAGATTAATACAATATATTGAATACATATGAATACAACTTGGACTTCTTTCGATTTGCCATTGTGTAATTTAGTTCTTCTCTCTGAAGCTGTAGTTGCTGATACACCTGCAAATTTCGACTCCGCTTAAGTGCAAAGAGAAAGAGGGCCCATCGAAATTGAGTAGTTTGGTGGGTATACCTCTGGTTACCATCTTGTGTGACATTGTATCCGACATTGGAGAGAAAAATGATAGTTTTCTGTTGAGTAGACTATAACAATGGTTATTGTTTCAGAAGCAAACAAAAATCAGTATCCAAATCCAAGAAGCTAAATACTTGTATCAAAATCTAAGAAGCTAAATACTTACCACAAGAACTTGTATCAAAATAAAACCGAGATTTTAGAGAAATTAACTAGGGAGCGAGAATGAGGGAGACCTAGGCAATGTGGGTGGGAGAAGAAGTTTGAATCTGGTTTTGTGGGAGAAGAGAGTAAAGTGTATCAAAAGAGAGAGAGAGAGAGAGAGAGAGAGAGAGAGAGAGAGAGAGAGAGAGAGAGAACGTGGTTTGTGAATTTTAACGTGATTATGTGAGAGAAAATCTGAAAAAGGAGAGAGACAATAATATTTAGCGTATATGGTGGCTTAAAAGTAGGATGTAACATAATTAGATATTTGTTATAAAGGGTAAAAGGTAGCTATATAATATAATTTTTTTAAATGGTATTTATTTAAAATAAATGGGGTATTAAGCTTTTATATAGGGTGTAAATATTCCATAAAAAGAGATTTTTTCCTTCCTATACCATATATGAAACTTTATTACCAAATATGTGCATAGTTTCTAATTTACCCGCTATGTTCATAATTTTTCTACAATTATTATACCATTCATTAAATACTAATTATTAGTAGCTGAATCTTCCTAATTAGGCGCACTACAAATCAGGAACAGAATATTCTAATTGATTTCGCGACCTTCAGATCAAATTTGAAACGCAAATCCTATATCTTCAATTTAAAATCAATTGACAGCCATTAAAAAGCTTGAAAGCTTTGAATTCAAATTTGGGTTTTCAAAAATCATTATTTGTTTGGATTGGGTGTTGTTGAAAATAATCGGGAATATGGTTTGGAGTTTATATCTTAATTTTGAGGGGTTTTGGTGAAGATTAGACTTGGTTTTGACTGAATTTCAGATTGAAACTCGAAGAAGAAGACATATGCAGAAATTGTAGATAAATTATAGATAAATTGTAGATTATTTGTATTCTGATTGTAGATGCTTTATTTTATGTTTCACAAATAAAAAATGGCTAAAACTTCTACAAATCTTCTGAAAAAATGCAATTATGTCAAAAATCCCTATTATGCTACAATTGAAATGAGAATTGGGATATTAAAATTCAATGTACCCAGTTTGTAGATATTTTATAGATAAGTTGTAGATTATTTGTATTCTGATTGTAGATGTATTGTTTTCTGTTTTCACAAATCCAAAACGACTAAAACTTCTACAAAATCTTCAGCAAAAAATGCAATTTTGTCGAAAATACCAATTAAGCTACAATTGAATGGGAATTGGGATATTAAAATTCAATGTACCCAGTTTGTAGATATTTTGTAGATAAATTATAGATTATTTGTATTCTGATTGTAGATGCATTGTTTTCTGTTTTCACAAATCTAAAACGACTAAACTTTTACAAAATCTTCTGCAAAAAATGCAATTACGTCAAAAATACCAATTAAGCTACAATTGAATGAGAATTGAGATATTAAAATTCAATGTACCCAGTTTGTAGATAAATTGTAGATTATTTGTATTCTGATTGTAGATGCTTTATTTTCTGTTTCCACAAATTAAAAACAACTAAAACTTCTACAAATCACAAGATTATCGTGAATGCAAGACCAGTTCTGACACTTGATCCAAATAAAAACCACTTCACAACAAACGTACCTCAAAAGAACCTCTTGCAAGTTTATGCATATGATAATGTAATCACTAACTAATCACTTGCATCAATGCTAGTCAACTAATTTTCTGCCTATGCGACAAGTATATTATTCATCTGTCAGTTGCAACTATCAAATTGATTGAGAACATTAATCAATCAAACGGTCCAGTGTCTGGAGGTTTGTACTGCGTACACAATGCACATTATCTTCCCAAGGTAAATACACGATTGAGGGGCCGAATGCTTTTTTGGTTCACATAACCGGTTCTCTTACGTGCTGTCAAAATATGGCCAAAATCTTCTGCAAAAAAATTTAAATTGAACTTTAATGGTGGGTTAACGATGTTTCTGCGGTTTTAGAAGAGGGAAAAGGGGTAAAAAGAACATGTGTTTGAGTAAAACGTGGGTGAGGGTGAGGGTTTGGGAGAGAGAAACGTGGGAGGGGTAAGATATACGGTACCTTGAATTAAGGAGGGATATACGCTGCATTAATTGTACCCTTAAAATACACTATGGTATAGAATTGGTAATTTGGTATACTAAATGTAATTATATCAAACCTTAAACATCGAGGGTAATAAGGTTTTCTATATGGTATAGGAATGTAAAAATTCCAAATACAAATACAAGTAAATGGGCCAGCTGTACATATTGGGCCCAATACTACTATCAACCATTGAGCCTCTTCATGTGTACTCCATTCAACTCAACAGTAAACGTGTTTCAAATATCAAGAAACTTCCACCAGGAAATTCAGGATGGCCATTGTTAGGAGAAAATATGGAGTTTGCCTTATTAGGCCCTCAGAAATTCATCAAATATAGAATGGAAAAATACTCAACTGAAGTGTTGCAAACATCAAATATCTTAAAGTTTCCAAGAATCCCTGGATAGCACAAACGCGTAACGAAATATACAATACTAAATAGTGAGGAAGGTCAATAGAGAAGCCGAAAGCATTGCTAAAAGCTGTTTTTATAGTGCTTTTTATATACAGTAGCAGAACCATATGCTAGCATAATGGGACAATGGGCAAAGATTGTCCTGTTAAACTTTTTGCTGAATGAGGCTTATAAGTAAAATGGACATTAGGTTTAACACAACTTCAAATGTTAGCTCACTGGGTGAGGATTTCCCAAAATCATATAAGGAGATCAAAGACCCATTAATCCATGATGTGAGAACTTAACACCCTGCACGCCCAAGCCGGCAACTGGAACGTGAATAATATTAAATGGGAGACCCAACATCTTGTAAATATTGAATTGAGATGTGCCTAACTTTGATACCTTGATAAGAAAATAAACCTTAAGCCTAATTTAATTTCAAAAGCTAGCTATCCTAATACCATATAAGGAAACAAAAGTCCCATTATGTGGGAACTTAACAGGCACTTAATCAGTAGGCTTCACTGCGCCTCCTTGATAGAAGAAAGTTAATAAAAACCTTATAAGGGGAAAAACCCAAGAAAAGGAATACTAAACTTGGTGGGTTTCCCATTGGAGCAGAAGTAAAATGGATATAATACAACTTAAAAAGGGAAAGATACAGGGGCAGGCTCAATACTATTGGGGCCTAAAGCAAGCTTCAATAAGAGGCCTTAAAAAAAATTCTCAAAAAAGAACACACACACATATATATATAAATATATATATAAAAACTATTTTTTATTTGAAGTCTATTTTTCTAACTTTTTGAGATGCAAAATTATAATATTAGAAGAAATAGACTATAAAACAATAATTCAATACATATTTGAATTCTAATAAATATTAAAATGACAACATATACCTACGTAACAAAAATGTCAAGAAATATAATTTGGATGAAAAATAATACTACAAAGTTAGAATAGAAGAACATGATTCTATAACTTTGAAATGTTTGTTGCTTCAATAATCTTCATATTCGTGCAATGTGTGATACCCCAAAAATCACAGAGTAATAAACTATAGCTTTTCTTGAATAATATTGTAAGATGACTTTCTTGGAAGAACAAAGAAAATATAATAGCAATGTATTGCACTGTCACTTTGTGAGAAAGTATAAAAAGAATATTGTAAAAAGTAAACCGAGAAGGAAGTAGAAAAGTCTAATCGAGAGAAACTAGCTAAAAAAGAATAATTGTGATGATTTCTTCAAAAAATTGCATTCTCAACGTCACCTTAATTGATTTTTGGGGCCCACTTTTTTTGGTCAAAAGTTATTACTAGTAGTATATCTTTCCTTTTACGGTGCATGTATGCAATACCTTTTTTTAAGAAAACCTCATATTGTTTTCTAAAAATAATACTCCCTTCGTTTCATATTAAATGAGGTACTTTTCTTTTTAGTCTGTTCCAAAATAAATGACACATTTATAAATTTGAAAATAATTCAACTTTAAACTCCTCATTTTACCCATTTTATCCATTTTACCCTTAATGAAAAGCTTTTATAACCACACAAAAGTCATGGCCCCACAAAGCTTTACCCCTTAAGCTTTTAAGACCACAAATTTTAAAAGTCTTTCTTTTTTTTTCTTAAACTCTGTGCCGAGTCAAACTACCTCATTTAATATGAAACGGAAGGAGTATAAGCTTATGATCCTATTGGTAAAAGTGGGGCCCCCCAAAATTAGGGGCCTAAAGCCTAGGCTTTATTGGCTTTACCCAACAGCCACCCCTGGAAAGATATAGCGATCAACACTGACCATTTACTTGTAAAACCGACATGAGGTCATTACTGCTCTCCCCTAGGTGGTTTCAATATAATGTCTAGAGTTTTAAATCTGGGTATGTTCTGTGTAACAATTGCTACAAATATCATAGTATATTGATAAGAACTAAAGATCTAATAGTGGAAATACTGAAACTAAGAATATAGGAGAAGATACAAAAGATAGTAGAAGAAGAGAGATGAGAAGCTTAGACTCAGAAAGGAGAAGAGAGGAACAGACTTTTCTTCAACAATTCGCATAACCTCCAACTTAGATCCACTACCTTTTTTAAAATAACCGTCCTAATCCTTCACTGTACTACTCATCCTAGATCCCAAATTAACCTGGGCCTATTGTTTGTTCTCAGCCCAATAGCTCGTGTCAGCCCAATAGCTACTTGTATGACTTTGGGCTGGAGCTGATTCATAACAATACTCTCTTCCTCAATAAGAACCTTGTCCTCAAGGTTCGAGTCAAGAACAATGATACTCGCTACCTCCCAATCAAATAGCTCAATACCAAGGCATGGTTTATGACTTGAGGAAAATATGTGATCTAGTGCACCTGTTATGGACCAATCACCTTGGTCATTGCATCTCTTAGTAGAAAATAACAAATTTATAAACTTGAATGCCATCAAAATCTGCCATTCATAACGACTTGGACTTGCTTGCCATCTTTTGGAAGCAATTAGCAATAAGGTAAATGAGCGGACCAGTGCAAACATTCCAGTAGCGAACCTCCACAAAAGCCTGAACTCGATTAAAGAGAAACTGCCTTTTTGTGGTACTCGAAATTCTTCCTTCGAGCATTCAATAACTTCCCAATCAATCCAAATATTTAACAGTAACAGATTATAAGAAGATGATAAGCACGGATTCTCAGTCAATGTAATACATGCATAACCAAACATCCTCAAATAGCTTATCAAAATGGTAATAGTATAAGCAATGCCCCATTCTATCCATTCTTCTTTAGTATAAATTCTTGATTGAAGGGAAAGATCAATTATGTTAGCTTGAACTACTGGAAATGGGTCCCAAATGAAATTCTTCATGGTCACAGTTGAGTCATTTCCTTCTCTATCAAAAGCAATACTCACATGATAGGCCACCATGTAGGAAATAATGTCGAATAATTGGCAGCCGAGTAATCCATCAAGAACGCTGCTAGGAGCAAAAGTTATTTTGAAATCACTTGAAATATAATACAGGCAACACCCTTTAACATGCTCAAACCCTTCGGAACGAGAATTATCCATGAAGTACTGATAAACAATTTTAGAGGCTCGCTCTCCACTTAATCCCATCACACCTGCTATCAACAAATTATAACCCTGATCGTTTATATTTACAGTCAAGGTTTTCAATATTACCAAGTTGAGTTCAAGTATATCATGCCCTGCAACCACACGATTTTCACTGCCACCAGAAAATGTATAACCAACTCCTTGCACTGCTCGATGCTTTAACTTATATCCACTCCTCAAGTTTAATGCTTTCCACTCCTGTAACATGTCAGTAAGTACATTTGCTGCGGGCTGCATCTTCATGTACTGTTGTGTCGTGTCATAATTTTTTGCAGTAAAGTATTTCACTAGTCTAAAGAGTAGTTGCTGGATCATCGCACAAAGGGAAGTATTAACCCCACCAGGATCAAAGATAATATACGGAAAAGTAGACCTTGCTAGATCAAACATAGCAAACAAGAGTCTAGCGGCTTTATTGATCCAAATATTTGGTGACTGCTTTGAGTAACTTTCAACAATTTCTTGGAGCACTCTATGTAGTTTCTCATCCCTAACATGCACTCTTGAATCAAACAAGAATCCAAAAGGATTGCGCTCCTGCCCAGTTTCAGCCCAATAGTCTAAATGGACGTTGATATCATGGTGGAACCACAATATATTTTTAAAATCTACCTTCAGAGTTGATTCACAGTGACAGCCTAAGAGGAGAAAACTTCCTTCAGTTTGTCTGTCTTCCCAATTGTCCATGTTACAGGTAACAACTCTTTGAAAAATCCTCATTTGGAGTTAAAACTTCAGATTCAACGGATAAAAACACACATGAATTAACCTAAAAATCTTGCCCTGTGTCAAACCAATTGTCCACACAACTATAAAATAGGATAGTCCTATTGTTGATTCAGGCACATAGTAGAAATACGTGCAAGCCCTCACATGAAAACAATAAGAAGAATCAAGCATATGGCCATCATCCAAATTGACACTAACAGGCAAAGCGAGTATTTGACAAATAGGAAAGTTACCACATGTGACCAGGCTAGGGAAAGAATCCAGAAGCATAGCGGCAAATTGACAGAGTTGTTCAGTGGTATCTCGCTTAGGACTTTTAGCAAAAACCAGGTTCACATGGCTTGTGGTATTATCTTCTAAAGCGGATTCAATCTCAGGGGACAAGACATGTGCATTTAGTAGTTCAACACTGGATAGAAGCAAGGATGATTCATCAAAAGGAATTGGAAACGAAACATTGTTTGCAAATTGGTTCTGCGAAATAGTGCTAGTTCCTCGTGAAAGTTGGTCAGGTATTTCGTCTTCACTGTTTGCTAAAGTTGTAGTGACACTATCAATATAATCTATGGGATCAATGTCGATAGAGTCTGAACTAACCTGAATTTCAAGAGCTGGAACTGATGATACCGATTCAACAAAACCAAGCATGTCTGCTCTTTTGGACATTTTATCGAACACGTTGGCCACCTCTGAGTTTCCATGTTTGAAAGTAGATTCCAAGTCATATGAGTTTGCGACATGGCTCAGAGCTGCAATCGGAGACACAGAGATCGTTGGTGAAACCAGTGTAGCATAACTCACGTAGTCAACACAGGCCTGTGAAGTTTCTGCTGTACTTACTAAATTTGTGAAGGTCCGTGTCCGAAAACGCAACTTCAGTTTCTCCTTAAAATGATTCCAATCAAAAAATTGCTCGTTTTGAAAAAACCAATCAAACCAAGTAAGAGCTTCGCCATCGAGGTAGTAGTAGGGGAGAGGTAACCAGCCATTCTCGGAGAAGCCAAGGTATGTGAAGTACGCTCCGCCCGATAAACCCAGCCCTCTGGGTTGCCGCCACTAAATTTATCTAGCTGCACGATGTCCATTGGAATCCGAATCGATGAAAGCACCAATGTAACAATTGCTACAATATCATAGTATATTGATAAGAACTAAAGATCTAATAGTGGAAATACTAAAACTAAGAATATAGGAGAAGATACAAAAGATAGTAGAAGAAGAGAGATGAGAAGCTTAGACTCAGAAAGGAGAGGAGAGGAACAGACTTTTCTTCAACAATTCGCATAACCTCCAACTCAGATCCACTACCCTTTTTAACATAACCGTCCTAAGCCTATACTGTACTACTCATCCTGGATCCCAAATTAACCTGGGGCTATTGTTTGTTCTAGGCCCAATAGCTCGTGTCAGCCCAATAGCTACTTGTATGACATTGGGCTGGAGCTGATTCATAACATTCTGTATTTGATGTGCATTAGGTTTAATGGAATAGCAAAATGCTGTGATAGGAGGCTAAGTTTTAAGTAAATATTAGACTTAGTATTACATGATTACATCTACGTCCCAACATTACTTCGACGAACTGTTATGCTCTTGAATTAGGTAGTGATGGCAATTTGAGCCCAAACTTATCCAACCCGCCCAGAAATTAATGGGTTGGGCTAAAACCATTTTAGCTCATGGGTCAATTTGGGCTGAGCCCAAGTTAATCAATTATTTTTTATAGGAATTTTTACCTCTTATAGCAAAGGTTAATACCTTATTTATTTTAAATAAATACCATTTAAAAAAATTATATTCTATAGATACCTTTTACTATTTATAGCAAAATATCTAATTTTGGTACCTCCTACCCCTAAGCCACTAAATACACTATTCAGTTATACTATTTTCTTTCTCTCTCTAATTTGATACATGTCATTCTCTCTTCCAAATAATACCGGATTCATTAACCGACCACCACTTCTCTTGGCTGGGATTTGGGAACCTCCTCCTCTCCGGCGAAATCCAGTTGTACGGCTCTCTCTCTCTCTCCTTTCATCTCCTAGATTTTCCGTCAGATTTAAACTTGGTTATCTCAATTGCCAAATTCAAAAATGGAGAAAAACGATTTCTTAACCCCAAAGGCAATTGCGAATCGAATTAAAGCTAAGGGCTTACAACCACTTCTAAAAATAAGGCAATAGGGAGAAAGGTCAAAGACTCAAAGTATATCAGCTAAAGGAATCAGTAATACAACTTTGCTTCTGAGAGAGAAAAAGTTGAAGTCAATATAATTCACATGTCCGGGAAGAAAGGGGGTTGAGTGCAACAAAATCTATTTATCAAGTTGGAATCTTTTTTATCGATTCTTGAATTTTACTGTAAGTCTCCATGTTGGTCTTTTTTTTCTTTTTTCTGAATTCTTCTGTTTAATAGTTTTACAGGATGCATGGAACAGTGAGACTTAGGGTTTTTGCTCGACGGCAGATTCGTCGGAAATTAGGGTTTGTTTTTGAACAAAGACGGCGGATTTTGAGGCTGAGCAACTTGATTTTCTATCAATATATATTTCAATGTATTTTCAACGTATCACGCTGTATTTTCATGTATTTCATTGTATACATTGTCTTTTTTTTCATTGTAGTTCAATGTATCTCGTTGTATTCCATATATTTCATTGTATTCACTGTCTTTTTTTCTCATTGTATTTCAATGTATCCCGCTGTATTCTATGTATTTCATTGTATTCACTGTCTCGCTATATGCCATGAATGTATTCATATGTTTTTTTAATTAATATAAACTATGTATTCAGATGTATTATATAATTTCTCTGAAGATTGCTATATTTTTGGGGTATTTTTCGGTTGAGAATTTTTTTTATAGCCGAAAATACAAAATTTGTGTGTTATAATTGAGTTTGTTGAGTTATATTAGGAGTCTATTATGTTAATTGATTCACTTTTCATTTTAAAAACAATGTAATCCCCTATTTCACGCCGTGAATACAGTTGAATACAATAATCTGTCCAACTGTAATTCCATGTTTCACTCCATGAATACACTCGGATACACTCGAATACAACAACTGATTAGCTGGCTTCCCTGATTCAAGCCTATTTTTGCTACTGTATTCATTAATACAATAGCTTAAATACATCAAATACATCTTATAACCACAGAAAAGGTATCTATAATCCGTAATATAGCAAATGGTATCTATAGATGGCTAATTACTACTAAAAGATAGTGCTTTATGAAAATTTCTCTTTACCCATTCTGACCCATTAAGCAGCCCAAATACAACCCATGAAACTCACCCAAAACAAAGGATCTCAACCCCCTTATTTAGAAATTTACATAGTTGCACCAATTTTACTTTTTTTTTTGTATTTTTAATTTTCTGTTCTTTTATTTTTCTGCACTACCCACCCACACTACCCCAACCTCCCTGCAAACCCCCTAAAAAAAATTTTACTTTTTTTTTGTATTTTAATTTTCTATTTTTTTTTGCACCACCCACCCATCCTACACGGCAAACCCCCTAAAAATTTTTTTTCACTTTTTCTTTTTTTTTGTATTTTCAATTTTCTACACCACCCACCCTATCCCCCAACCCTAAAGCACCACCCCTACCACCCCGACGCAAACCTCGTCCAAAATTTTTTTTTACTTTTTTTTGTATTTTTAATTTTCTATTTTTTTTTTTGTTTTCTGCACCACCCTACCCCCCCTCCCCCCCCCACGTTAAACCCCTCTAAAAAGATTTTTTTTTTACTTTTTTTTTTTATAATTTCAATTTTGTGTTTTCTGTTTTCTGTTATTTCGTTTTTCTGCACCACCCCCCAACCACACTTGCAAAATATTTTTCAACTTACACATTATAAGGTAAAAGGTTTTTTAATGCAAGATGAGCATGGTTCTAAACACATGGGTAAGTTGGGCGGGTTGGGTTATGACCCATTGTTTAACCCTCTTGACCCAACCCATCTTAGCCCAAGTAAACTTTGGGCTGGGTTGGGCAATAACCCATTTATTGACCTAACCCATCTCGACCCGCCCAAATTCAGCCCAACCCGCCTATTTGCCATCCCTATTTAAAACGCTTCTCAAACTTGAATCTATAATAGGTGAAATCAGGGGTGTCAAGCTTGAGCCCAACCCGTTTGACCCCAAACCCTCCAAGGTTGGGCCGATGATTGACCCGCCCATTTGAATTAGCCCATCTAAAGTTTGGCCGATTTTTAGCCCAAATTGATCCATAAGTAATAGCACGGGCTAGCCAGTTTTCGGACCGGCAAGTGAAAAATAGCCAGCATTTGTGAAGTCGTTGAAAAATAGCCAATGTTTTACTCATGAAAAGTTCTAGCATAATATGAGGATTATGGAGCTCTTGCGTATAAATTTCCAGCATATTATGTTGGAACTCCAGCACACGGAAAGTTCCAGCGTAATATGTAAGATTATGGAGCTCTGACATATAAACTTCTATCATATTATGATGGAATTCCAGCATATTATGCTGAAATATTTTCGGATTTTTAAGAGCATTTTTGTTCAGATTTTATCTTTACATGAAAAGTGACTAAATTTCGATTACTTTTAAAACTGTGACTATTTTTTAATTACCGGTTGTAAATCTGGCTATTTTTGAATTTCAGTGAATATTCTTATAATAATTCTTTGTTTGTTTGATATGTTATATATGACCATAACAAAAGGAAAAAAAATGTCTTATTTGATAATGTTAGCAACACATTTTCATTGTACAGAAAATAAACTGCAATAAAAATAATATGAAGAAAAAGAGATTTTATTGATAAATGTTTGTGAGTACAATTCTTTGTATCTCTTGATTATCTTATACGAAATTATCCGTGATTCGAGGGCTTGAGAAACGTCTTTCTCGAATGTAGGACGATGTAGACCTCCCTGCGATATATTTAATCGCCAAGAACGTCGAGCAGCACTTTGTTGTTTTGGGTTCATCTTCGGGAAGAACTCCGTTGACCACTCATTTGTAGAAAAACATTACACTTGATGATTGATCTCTTTGTTTGCGGATGCCTTCACTAATTGCGGAATGCTCTTCTCCAACTCTCAATCTCCCTAGAGAGTTATGTAACTCCTCTATATATAGTAGTAGTGATTGGACAGTCTAGCTACATATGAACTCTGTTGCTTGATTCTGATTGGCTCAGAGTCATCAAACTTATCACTTAAGTTATGTCATAAGCTTATTTGTGATTGGGCAAGACATGTCATTTTAGACATTTGGCAACTCTTGATTGGTCATTGTTTTGGTCTAGGATTGCCACATCATTTCATACGTGGCGTCACCTTGTTGGCTTTGAGTTTGACTGGACATGCCATGTCACTTGACATATGGCATGAGTCTTGGCCTTAAGATAAAATGGACCTTGAGCTTGAAAATATTAAAATGGATTAATTTAATTTATAAATTCTAAATTAATTATTTAACCCAACTGAATTTAATCCAAATTTTATATGGATTAGACCCAATAAATTTTATATGTCTACAGATGCCCTTTACTTCAAGATTTGTTGAGGTGTAGACTTGTTGAACCTTAGACGAGGCTTGAAGTACCGATAAAAATAATTGCTTCATATCTTTTCACCAAATGAAGCATTTGATTATTTGGATAAGCACCGTTTTTTTTTAAGAACACATGATAATATTGAAGAAGCTTTAATCAAGACATAGCACGTCTATAATAATACATTTTAAAAAGAAAAAGAAAAAATGTTGTAGTTCCAACAACGCCAAACCAGTTTAACACCAGAGTTTGACTAAGAAAAGGAAACAGACTCTATTTCGTCGCATAACTTGAACAAGGATCCTTACTTCTCCCATGCTTTTTTTATGCCACTTTTCCAAGAAAACAAATCGGATTACTCTTCAAACTCTTCGTTTCCATGTAGATGTCAACTTTTGCTTCATCTAATCCTTATAAAAGTGGTGCATCAACCACAATTTTGTATCAAGACTTGCCGCAAGTTTCACGGTTCCTCTGCAAGTCCGGCTGCAATCCCCTCCACTGTCTTTCGTTTTTCCAGCTAGTCGAAGTGGTGGCTTGATTAGGACAAATTTTGCTTTATGTTTTTTTGTTTGTTTTTGAACTGAAGCTATTGGCGCTAATCAATTAGACATAACCAAAAGCTTCATTTTGTTGGCAGCGAGGCCTCCAAAATCTTTTCCTTGTCGCTGCAGTCTTTAGGCATTTGTGGAGAAAACCATCATATGTTGTCGTAGAAACATCAAAAACACAAGCCGTCTGATCCTCTTGACACTATACTTCAAATACTTCAACATATCAAAAATTTGGGGCGAAATTCCTTCTGTAGCTTCTCAGGTATTATTTTGAAATTTTGTTTCGGATGCTGCCGTGCTCAAATTTACAGCTTTGCGTGCCTTCACAAAAAGACCCATATCTTGGTGTAGCAATGTCGGAATTACGAGCGGTTTGTGGCGTCGGGAGCTAGACTTCCAGAGCTACAAAATATATAAATATCACAATCAGATTGGCCGTATATCTTCCCAGATATCTTCTAGAAGTTTGGCGACGATTTCAGCTTTGCGCTCTCTCCAAAGTGAAACATGTTCAACAATATCTTTTTGTTTTTACAGGCGAAGAGGTGCATGAAGACTTCGTATCCATTGAGCTTTGGAGAAGATGTACATGGCATTCCAAGTAACTGTGACGAAGTAGACGGAGCACCCTCTTCTTGCAGTTTGTCATAGAAGGCTAGATGAAGCGTTCCCTCCTTGAGTCTTGGTGAGAAAGAGGCTTGCGGCGACCGTATTCCATCCTTAACGAGCGAGCACGTGGCGCATCTCATCCTTGAAGATTGGCTCGAAGAGGCTTGGAGTTGGAGCGACCATATTGTTCTTTGCAAGCGAGCATATGGTGCGTCTCACTTTCGCGGCTTGGCGAAATTGACACTACTTGGAGCAGTCCTTTCCAGCCATGACGAGTAAGCACTTGTCACATCTCCGCAAAATATCCATTCTTTGGCGTAGGCGCGATGAAATCACAAGCCGCTTCTTCCTATTGCATGCTCTCATTAAAAAATCATATCTCGACTCAGGAGTGTCGAAACTACAATCCGCTTGATTCTACAGAATCATAAATTTCACCACAACAACATATTCAAAATTTTAGGACAAGTCAGAATAAATTTTCGAAGGCGATGCACATGTCTGTCATAGCGACCTCACAGCACTGTATGCTGCCACTCTAAAGTATATATCTCAAGCTAGAAACGTCCAAATCACAAGCCGTCTGCGCCACTGGAAAGAACACTCAAATATAAGGAAATCCTTAAAATATTGTGGAAGGATTCTTAGCAGATTATCCGTATAAAATTTCTGAAATTGACCCATCTCTCTGCCGAGCTCATTATTCAGCTTTTTGTGCACTCGTGGAAAAATTCATATCGCGATCTACGAGTGTCAGAATCGTAATCCATCTGTGCCATTGGAAAGAAAAATACAATTTCTGCAACACTTGAAGATGTCATAGACGAACTCCTTTCGAATTAACCGCAACAATAGTTTGAAATTGCTCCTAACGTCTATTGCATTTGCTTTTCAGACTTGCGCACTCTTGCTGAAAAGTTCCTACCCTGAGATACAAGTCTCTGGATAATAAATGAGATATCATTGAACACTGAACATTCAAGAGCTTCAACATTTCCGAATTTCATGGTAAAACACTCTCTAGGTAGGCCGGTACAGTTTTTCAAAGTTTCTCCACACGTCTGCCCAGCTAACTTTTCAGCTCTGTGCGCCTTTGTCGAGAAATTCATAACTTGAGCTAGAAATCTCCAAAGTGTGATCCGTTTGAACCGTTAGAAGTTAAACTCATAGAGCTGCATCTCATATGAATCTCATTGCAGAAATCCTATTGGGCTGGAAACAGAAAATTCTCAAAGTACGACCTAGCTGCAGTAAACATTCAGATTCGTGTGGTTCCGACAACAAAAATCGTATCTTGAGGTAGGAGCCTCCAAGTCGCAAACGGATTGTGTTGTTGGAGATTAGACATCCAAATCTACAACATATAATTTTTTTTGGGGCAGAACGTCTTTCAGATAGATCGCAGTAGTTTTTCAAAGTTTATCCTGTCGTCCATTGAGCTCACTTTCCAGCTTTATGCTCTCTGAGTTGTCCTATTAATGTTGCTTTTCCCCCCTTGAAATTGACTCTACAGTTTTACATGTAGTAACTTTTGATATCATGCTTCACAAATCTTATCTCTTCATTTATTTCTTTTGCAGACTCGCAAAGAAGTTCAACGGGCTCAGATATCAGTCAGAGATGTCATACAAGATGCGGAGCCGCCCCCTCACCAACTGTTGCACTTGATTTGTTGATAGTCTTGAAGTTCATCAATGGCGGATCCCATGGTGATTGAAGGTTTTTCAAGAGAGACGACTTCTCATATATGGGATCTTCAACCAATCTTGCACAAGAGAAGCAAAGTATCATGCTCAAGGCATGTGGTCAAGAGATCATCACAACTACTGAATGTGATACACGTACATCGCGGACAACGTATTAAAATGTGGAGACGTCATATGGACTTGGAAGAAGAATTCAATACGAGTCGGCAACAAAGCCTAGTTTACGATCATTTTCATGACTTAGGCTTTTGTATAGGAAAACGTCTAATCTCTTTGGTCACTGTATTTTTGGATGTATCAACTTTTGTAACATTGAAGTAATAAAATATTTTTTATACTTCAATGCTAATTGTCTTCTTTTCCTCATTTATATATGCCTCTACATTTGGATGACTTAGTGTGATGATCCCATAAGCCAAACCCTTTTTTTGTAAACTCTTGCAACTGAACTTAGAATGAAAGTCTAAGCTGCCTACGTACCTCGGTAAAGAGGATCAAGTCATAACGTAGTTCAGAGGGATATATATTTTTTTTATGTCCTAATTTTTGCTTAGGCCGCCGCCTCTCGCGAGGTTTTCAATACCTAGTGGATTTTTTGTCTTGACTTTTGCTTAGGCTACCTCTTTTGAGGTTTTCAACCTAGCACACTATTTTTTTTGGCCGTACACATTTTAGACTCATGTGGGCCAGGAGTGTAGCAACATGCAGTTTAGGCTCATACATCCAGGAGCGCAGAAACGTGCAGTTTAGACTCATGCATCAAGGAGCGTCATGAATTGTAGTTTAGGCTCGTGCATCGAGGAATGCAACAACGTGCAGTTTAGGATCATGCATCAAGGAGCGCCATGAATTGCAGTTTAGCTCGTGCACCGAGGAGCGTAGGTGACTTTTATGGGAAGTATTGCTTCAAAAAATTTGTAAGATCATCCTTATCAACAATTTTGTATGCACCACTTGAATAGCCTTCCTTCACAATATATGTCCCATCCCATTTTGAGGTAAACTTGTCACTATGTGTTTGTTGAGGATTATGGGTCGTCGAATAGCCAGGACTAAGTCTCCCACTTGGAATGATCGTGGCCGCACTTTCTTGTTGAAGGCTCTAGCTAGTCGAGCTTGATAGCACACCAATTTTTGTTGCACTTCCAATCTTTTCTCATCCAATGCCTCTAACTCTGCTAGGTGAAGTTGAGCATTCTCTTCGGACGTGAGTCCTTTTTGGATTGTGATCCGCAATGATGGAATTTGTTGCCCAAACGCAAGGACTGCTTCTACGCCATACACCAAAGAGTAAGGAGTTCTTGTGTAGCAGTTCCGAAGGTTGTCAGGTATGCCCACAAAGCTTCACCAATTTTCTCATTCCAGTCTGTCTTGTTCTTTGCAACAACTTTCTTCAAATGGTTATCAAGCGTCTTGTTAAAAGCTTCAACAAGGCCGTTGGCAGGTGCATTATACATTGAATACTTGTATTGCTTGAAACTAAACTTCTCACACAGACACTTCACAAGCTTGTTGACAAATGGCGTTCTCTTAACAGTGATTATGTATCTTGGTATGTCATACCTAAAAATTATATATTACTTGAAAAAATCGACAACAATTTCCTTTTTCACCTCCTTGAGTAGAACAACTTCAGCCCATCTAGAGAAGTAGTCCGTAGCGGCCAATATGTACATCTGTCCCTTTGATGACTGGAAGCGGTCCAACAACGTCAAGTCCCCAGGCATCAAAAGGCCATGAAGCTATAGTTGGATGAAGAGGCTCTGGAGGTTGGTGGATGTAGTTGGCGTGAAATTGACACGCTTGACATCTTTTGGCATGCTCTATGCAATCCTTCATCATTGTTTTCCAATAGTAGCCCATCCTCTTGATGCAAAAATGGAGCTTGGGACCAAATTGGTGTGCTCCACATGAGCCAGAATGTGCTTCTTCCATCTCTTGGTGGGCTTCTTCTTTGTAAAGACTTCACAAGAATAATCCTTCAAAGGGGCGGTGAAACAATGTCCCCTTATAGAATATGAATCCTGGTGCTCTTCTTTTGAAGTCTGTTCTTTCTCGCGGATCCTCAGGTAACTTTCCATGTTCAAGGTACTCTATCAGTGGTTGCCTCCTATCTTCTTCTTCAATCATTCGAACAGACGTATGATGGCTTTCGTTGACTTGATGATCAAGAAGTCTAGGAATTACCCACCGATGACACACATATACCTTTGTTGACTCATTCTCTCCAAGTACCATCATCATGGCCAAGTTAACCAAAGCATCAACCTTGTGATTTTCTTCTCTTGGGACGTGGTTTAAGAATACTTGGTCGAATCTTTCAAGTAAACCAGAAGAATATTGATGGTATGGCAAGAGATCTTCCTTCTTTACCTCGTAACTCCCCAAAAGTTGGTTGATGATCAGCTTAGAGTCACCATAGATCTTCAACTGTAGAATCTTCATGTCTAATTCCATTTCCAGACCGCGATCAAAGCGTGGTACTCTGCGGCATTGTTGGAGCATGTTTTACCTAAAACGAAGGAGAATGGCAAGACTTGTCTTTCTGGAGAGATCAACACAACACCTGCCCCCACACTATTACGACGTGCAGATCCATCAAAGAACATTGTCCATAGTGTCAATTCTTCAATGAACAAAACATCTTCATCTGGAAACCCATCAGAAAGCTCCCATTCCGCCGGAAGAGGGTGATCATCCAGAAAAATAGCTAGTGCTTGTCCTTTCACAGCTTTTCGAGGTGTGTATGTGATCTCATATTGGTTAAACAATATGGACCATCTTTCAAGGCGTCCAAAAAGAACAGGTCGAGTCATCACGAACTTTACGGGATCTGCTCGAGAGATGAGTTTGATGGTGTATACTTCAAAATAATGCCTTAGCCTCTTTATCGCAAAAAGTAGTGCTAAGCATATTTTCTCAACAGGCGTACAGTTCAACTCAGCTCCTATCAGAGTTCGACTGAGGTAGTACAAGGTTTGTTCCTTTCCTTCCTCATTCTCTTGAGAAAGTAGTGCTCCAAGTGAACGTTCATGTGCCGTGATGTAGAGTATCAATGGCTTCTCAAGTATTGGCCCCCAAACACATGTGGATTCAGTAAGTATCTTTTGATGATTTCAAAATCATTTTGACATGACTTATCCCAATTAAAAAAACGGATATCCTTCCTCAATAGATGATTGAAGGGTTGACACCGTCCGGCCAGATTAGAGATGAACCTCCGAATGAATGCTAAGTTTCCTTGGAGACTTCGAAGCTCCCTCAAGTTCTTTGGCTTGGGCTTTTTTTGAATGGCGTCAATCTTTAGGGGATTAACTTCAATTCCACGATGAAGCACAATGAAGCCAAGAAACTTTCCTGAGGTAGCTCCAAACGCACACTTGAGTGGGTTCATCTTCAGGTCAAATTTTATTAACCTTTCAAAAACAATTCGAAGGTCTTCAAGGTGGTAATATCTACTCTTTGTCTTCACCACCAAATCATCGATGTAGCATTCAACCCTCTTATGAAGCATGTCGTTAAAGATGTTTTGCATCGCTTGTTGGTAGGTAGCACTAGCGTTCTTCAGATCGAAGGGCATCGCTTTGTAGTAGTATATCCCTTTTGGAGTTCGAAAAGCAGTTCACTCTTCATCTTTTGGAGACATTCTGATTTGATTGTATCCGGAGGACCCATACATGAATGACATAGCTTCATGCCCTGTTGTAGCATAAACCATGAGTTCAATAATTGGTAGCGGGATGTCATCTTTCATACATGACTTGTTTAGGTCGAAAGTGAACACAAAAACGTATTTGACCATTCTTCTTCTTGACAAGTACAATATTCGATATACATGATTGGTACTTCACCTCTCGAATAAATCCTGCCTCGATGAGCTTGTTGACTTCGACTTCAATTTATGGTAGTAGCTCGGGTCGGAACATGCGTTGTGACTGCTTCACAGAGCATGCTCCACTTTTGATCCCCAAAGAATGAACGACTACCTTAGAACTAAGACCAAGCATTTCATTATACGACCAAGCGAAGACATCTTTGTACTCGGTCAATAACTTGGAGTATTCCTCCTCCTCCTGAGGCGTAAGAAGCACACTAATGAAGGTGGGGCGTGGATCTTCCAGAGTGCCTAAATTGAGTTCCTTAAGCTCATCAGTAGTCGATTGTCCTCCATCTTCTAGTTGAAGGGGAGCCTCATGTACTTCATCATCAATGTCAAGGCATTGGCTATTGTCACGACACTAAACCCAGACCCGGTCGTGATGGCGCCTCTCGCGAAGGCAAGGCCAGCCGACACATTTCCAATTCGAAGTTAAACAGCTAAACAACAATACAACAGGCTATAACACGATTTAATAATACTACACAGCAGATAATATCATCACAATGCGGAAGTACAACCCAAACACAGCCCAAACCGGGGTGTCACTAGTCATGAGCATCTACTAAGGTCTAAATACAACTGACGAAGTCTGAAGTTTACAAAGTACATACTAATAGAATAAAGAGGGAGAAAAGTAGTGCTGCGAACGCCGACAGCTACCTTGCTAAAATCCGGTGACTTTGCCTCAGCTCAGCCAATACCTGCTACCAGGTGCTGAAATACCTGAATCTGCTTACAAGGTGCAGGGAGTAAAATGAGTACTGCCAACTCAGTGAGTAATAATCATAAATAAAGATTGAGTGATAAGAAATCACGAAAAGTGCATCAACATGCTGTATAGAAGCAGTTCAAAAACCAGTAAGAAAGCAATGAAGATGTGAAATCCCTTTAAAACATCTTAGCTCAGTTTAAACTTCTTTGAAAATGCCTTTTTCAACAGTTACGCAAATGAATGCAGAACAACTAGTGCAGACAAGGATAGAAATTTGCCCCTCGGGCACAAATACACAATTAAACAGGTCAATGACAGGCAAACAAGGAAGATAAGCACATAAAGTTCGCCCCTCGGGCACAATGTTAACAAATCCGCCCCTCGGGCAATATCTCAGAACAGTACAAGCCCCTCGGGCAAACACATAGAACCATACCAGCCCCTCGGGCTATATCTCACATCACAATGGGTACCCGCGCTCACTGGGGGTGTGCAGACTCCTGGAGGGACCCCTTACGGCCCAAGCGCAATAACAAGCCATCTCGTGGCATCATAAACAGGCTCTCGGCCTCATATCAATATCAAGACACCTCGTGGCGTACATATCTCAAGCCCTCGGCCTCACATCAGTATTAGTGTATCATCGCTGCGGCGTGCAGCCCGACCCAAAAGATATCCTCACAACACAGGCCCTCGGCCTTACTAAGTCAAAAATCACATAAGCCTCTCGGGCAACAGTAAAATAGTGTTTCTCAGCCCAAAACATCATTTGAGTATTAAAACTGAGTGAAGATGGCTGAGTTTTGAAAACAGTGGAAAATAACATGATTGAGTTCAAGTATAAAGTCAAAACAGTGAGGAAATATCAACTAAGACCCCCGAAGGGTTCAAATAATTGGCACGAAGCCCAAATATGGCATGCAACCCAAATAATGATGATGACAAATAGATTTCAGTCAAATATGCGGTAAAATCATCAGTCGGGACGGACCAAGTCACAGTCCCCAATAGTGCACGACCCCACGCTCGTCTTCAAGCGTGTGCCTCACCTCAATATAGCACTACGATGTGCAATCCGGGGTTTCAAACCCTCAGAACATCATTTACAATAATTACTCACCTCGATCCGGTCCAAACTCCAACCCGCGATGCCTCGCCCGCACGAATCGACCTCCAAATGCTCCAAATCTAGCCACAATCAGTACATAATCATTAAAATATGCCAAGGGAGCGAAGCCCACTCGAAAATATCCAATTTAACATCAAAATCCCGAAATTACCAAAACCCGAGTCCCGGGCCCACTTCTCGAAACTCAGAAATTTTTACATCAATAGATTCCTTATCTCCCCACGAGTTCATACATATCAAGAACATCAAAATTGGACCTCTATTGCCCCTTCGAATTCCCAATTTACACTCTCCAAAGTCAAGCCCTAATTTCCCAATTCTAGGCTTTAATTTCCACATATTTCATGATTAAACAAGTAAGAATCAACATAGGATCGAGTATTGAGTTTACAAATCTTACCTCCAGGTGTTATATCTTGAATCCCTCTTCAAATCCTCTCAAATAGCTCCATAATCACCCAAAAAATGGTGAAAGATAGCTTCAAAATCGCGGACAATGGCTATTTAAACATTCTGCCCAGGCATCAAAAACCTTCTTCGCGAACGCAGTCAAAGCCTCGCGTTCGTGAAGCACAATCCAGCTTTGACCAAAAATCCTTCTTCGCGATCGCGTCTTGCCACTCGCGAACGCGATGCTCCCACAGACTAAACCTTCACGATCGCATAACCTCTCTCGCGAACGCGAAGGCCAACACTGATGCCTCCCTTCCTTACCCTTCGCGAACGCAAAGCTCCACTCGCGAACGCGAAGAACAAAATGTCTGCAATTGCTGGAACTCAAAATCTGCAACTTCCTAAACTCCAAAATGACACGATTGACCATCCGAAACTCACCCGAGGCCCCCGGGACCTCAACCAAAGGTACCAACACATCCTAAAACCTTATTCGAACTTGTTCCAATCGTCGAAACACCTCAAACAACATCAAATTACTCAAAACACATCGGATTCAAGCTTAAGTTTTCTAAAACCTTCCGAAATACGCTTTTGATCAAAAATCCAACCAAAGCACGTCCGAATGACCTGAAATTTTGCACACACATCCCAAATCACATAACGAAGCTACTGCAACTCTCGGAATTCCATTCCGACCCTTATATCAAAATCTCCCCTCTCAACCGGAAAACGCCGAAATTTTAATTTCGCCAATTCGAGCCTAAACCTTCCACGGACTTCCAAAATGCATTCCGATCACACTCCTAAGTACAAATCACCTAACGGAGCTAACCAAATCATAAAAATTCCGATCCGAGATCATATACAAACAAGTCAAATCTTGGTCAAACCTTTCAAATTTCAAGCTTCAAACTGAGAACTGTTCTTCCGAATTCATTCCGATACCCTGATAACCAAAACCAACAATTTACATAAGTCTTAATACATCATACGGGGCAAGTCATGCCCGAGAACTGACGGGCAGAGTGCAAAAGCTCAAAACGACCGGTCGGGTCGTTACATCCTCCCCCACTTAAACATACGTTCGTCCTCGAACGTGCCCGGAGTTGTTACAAAAGCCAACCAATCCCTGAATAACTTTACCATTCATATACCCAGGGGTGATACCACGTCTCCCTATCTCATAGGTCCGGTAACACATTGTAACTGAAATTTAACAATCCAATCTAGCCCATAAACTATAGAACCACATTTCCACTTCTGAAATCATCAATACGATCAGAATCCCACATTTATACTGTGAATAAGCCCGAACAAGCTGTAATAACCCATACCTGCAACCTCAGGTGCAATTACATGATGTACCACATAACTCAAACACTTGTAACGATAACTTCTATTCACAGCGGCTGTACACAACAACCGAATACCGGTAGAAAACCCTTATCAACTAAAGCCTCGTACCAACACTGTCATATACTGATATAATAAAATACACAGTAAGCCATAACCCTTTCTTAGATCAACCATTCATGAAGCCCCTTCTCTGTTGGCAAAAAATCGTAGCAAATTTCTGAGCCAAACCTCGATATTTATCCTTCCCACATGCTAAAATCGAATCCGTTCGCATTCATTAAAGATCCCAACGATCTCATCTAATCCCACATAACCACTCTGGTGACATGACACCTCAATGTAAACTAAAGTCGCAACTTGCGTTATCCGCGCACCAATAAGAATAATCCAAACATACTCAAATCATGAAAATGACTCAAAGGAAAGAGCTGTACCTCAAGCTCACCAATACCACCACCACACAAGGCTGAGAACCCGTCTCACATCATAGGAATAGGACACACGAATCTAACCCGCAAGGTCATACCTCCACATAACTTCGCTGCAAAGTGCGACCCTATCCGAACACTGGTCCACATGGAACACCTTAAGTCACTCTGTTCGAAATTGACGACCACACGCAATTGATGTCTAGAACCAGAGCAAATCATCATAACCGCGGCGAAGCAAATACATAACACTACACAACCCACAAGGACATAACCGATATGCCATTCACCGAGCAACACCCAATTACTCTCCCACTCGACTTCCTCTATGAAACCCCAATAGAGCCGCACTATATGTGCCTATAACCAACAAATCATAACACCTCGCAACACAGAAAGGTAACACATAGACCTCCCCAGATTACTAATAAGCTCAATAACAATTGAATCAACACACCCTCAACAATACAATCCGGAGCCAACCAAGCTGACTTAAATCAGAATACGCATCCACATTGGCTTGCCAACGAACTCCTCATCAAGAAAATCTTGAAGCTGCTCCTTCAACTCCTTTAACTCTGCTGGCGCCATACGATACGGTGCCCGACATCAAATCAATACCGAAATCAACAACCTTGCCTGGCGACATGCCCGACCACAAGAAACACTTCCGAAAAGTCCCTCGCCACCGGAACTGAATCAATATGAGGAGCCTCTACACTGACATCCATCACGAGAGCCCAAAAATAAGAAAAAAAACTATCCTTCCCAGCCATCCACTGGGCCTTCGAAATATTAAACCACCCTACTAAGAACATAATCCGTCGAACCTCGCCACTCGATCCGTGGCATTCCCGGCATAACCAACATCGCCGCCTTAGCGCAATAGCTCAGAATGACGCAACACTGAGACAACCAGTCCATACCCAATAATACCTCCAAAATCTAACGTACCAAGCAACAAAAGATCCACTCGGGTCTCCGAACCCCGATAGTCGCTAAACAGTGCCGATACACGCGGCCCACAACCACAACATAGCCTGAATACGAGAACTCCCATTCTCTAACTCCATATAGCACACAAATCACCATACCTGATCCCAATCATTCCACGAGAGATACTCTAAAATTCTTCCGTGCCACCAAGCAAACTCGAATATCAGCAGTCAATCTAACAAGAAAGTGTCGCAATGCTACCGAAGTACCATCAACTTAATCACATTGCCTTTTTCTGAAACATATACCCTCGTCAATCACCCCAATTAGCAATACCATTTCCTTAATCATCCGAATACCCTTTCTCTAATTATCTGAAGCTCATTTCTCTAATTGTCTGAAACTGCCCGTGCTGTCCAAGAATTTCATGACCTTCCGTTCAGAGCTGAACCGTAATCTTACACACGCAAATCTCAATCCTCTATAATATACCGTATATACCATACCTTCTTAAAATAAAATGAGAATTTCATATCCCTTCCCAGCCACAAGCAACTATGTACTCAACCAACCAAGAACTTTCCATTGATCCCATCTAGAAGTAAAACACTTTACATCCCATGCTCCTCATGCTCATAGAAAATATACATCTCTAATCGTGGCAGAAAGCCATAAAGAACTCTCCGAATTTCATTTGCACAAACTAAACTGTCAGGACTGAATCCTTCTAACTCAACCAAGCTATGCAGGCCACTAAAAACCAAGAGCATTGTCGCCAAACACCTGTATAAACTCATTATTTCATAGGCATCCAAAGAACTAACCATATCCTTACCATACCAATCCGAGCCACTACCAAGCTATCCCATCTATCCGAGTTCCCTTCTGACTTACCTTCAACTTGATACTCCTTCTTGCTATAACATAACAATTTCTCAACCCAGACTTACCACACGAGACCCAAGTACAAAACCACCTTCAAAATACTTTACTCTGAAGAGACTTCCTACGAATCTAAATCTGTTACCTTTACTTTCCTGATACTAATACATAGAATCCCACAATTTATAGAAAATACCGCAAGTCTTGACATCTTCCAATGAAAACTCAGCTTCTAACCACATATGCAACTTTAAAATATCCAATTGTTATATGTAGAATCTTGAACACATTAAAACCATTCTCGTAAATCATCCACTCTACTCAAACCGCAATTAGCCCGATCAATAGAACCGAACAACCTGTGCCCCATTAGCACTTCAGACACTGCAGAATGCAACCTCATCCCAATATAACTCAGCAACTTCCTGCCCTATGCACCGAGCATTCCTTACCAACAACAACTCAAGTCATTCCCCGATTCTCATACACCCATAAAGCATAACATAACCTTTATTGAAATTTCCTTTACTCGAGCCATAACTGATTCACAAATACGCCTCGAACCGGAACCAACATAGCACATAACCGTGCAATCAGCTAATCAATAGCAACTTCCCCACTTGGCTCGAAGCCATAGATCAAAACACACACCATAACTCATAACGCATATACTTTATTGCTGCCATAATACTATAGTGAGATTAACTCAATCCTTCATAAGCTCGTGGAACACAAACCATCTAGTACTTCATATCTTCTACAAATCTCGCATTTACTCTCGTAACAATTAAACCCACTCTCTTAAGCGACCCAAATTAAATTCATACATATATTTTACTTGTAAATAGGATCTTCTAACAGACAACATAAATATCACACAACTCCAGGATACTTCGTAGGAGATAACCCACCTGCTTCGCCTCAAACTAATAGCTATTCATACCCTTCCATCGTCATAAACATTACGCAGTCGCTTAGTCTTCTTGAGTCTGAACTCATACCGTAACATGAAATTTGCTTCACTCCCAACTAGGAAACATGAAAAGATTTTTCACACGCCCATAACTCGGGGCTACACCTCGAATCAAGATGGAAATTCAAGCACCTAATAGTTCTTCTATCCTCCAGCAGACCCTTCTCGTCGCTACCAAATCATACGAATACGTTTCACAGTCACATCACCCTCATCATGTACTAACCAGTCATTACTTCCCTTAATAGGGGCACAACAACACATATAGATCCAGAAACACGTGCTCATGCAATCAACCGCTCAGGGCTCAAGCTATTGGTAACAATCCGGCCTCAAGTCTTTCTAGACTGGCCCAACATCAACACACAGAGATCACATCTCGCCCCTCGATCAGGGAATCACAAGCCATCGATGCACATCCTATACTGAGCGCTCGTTCGCGCATACGAATGTGTGGAAGGAATTCAAAGAGTTATATTCCAAGCTGAATCAAGGATGCACGATAAGAATTTCAAGAATGTGAAGTTTTCCTAAAGGTTCTGCAGCCTCTCGAGGATAAATACAGACGTCTCCGTACCGATCCGCGAGACTCTACTAAACCTGCTCATGACCCGTGAGACCTATGTAACCTAGGCTCTGATACCAACTTGTCACGACCCTAAACCCAAACCCGGTCATAATGGCGCCTCTCGTGAAGACAAGGCCAGCTGACACATTTCCAATTTGAAGTTAAACAGCTAAACAGCAATACAATAGGCTATAACACGATTTAATAATACTACACAGCAGATAATATCATCACAATGCGGAAGTACAAACCAAACACAGCCCAAACCGGGGTGTCACTAGTCATGAGCATCTACAAAGGTCTAAATACAACTGACGAAGTCTGAAGTGTACTAAGTACATACTAATAGAATAAAGAGGGAGAAAAGCAGTGCTGCGAATGCCGGCAGCTACCTTGCTAAACTCCGGTGACTCTGCCTCAGCTCAGCTAATACCCGCTACCGGGTGCTGAAATACTTGAATCTGCGCGCAAGGTGCAGGGAGTAAAATGAGTACTGCCAACTCAGTGAGTAATAATCATAAATAAAGACCAAGTGATAAGAAATCACGAAAAGTGCATCAACATGCTGTATAGAAGCAATTCAAAAACCAGTAAGAAAGCAATGAAGCTGTGAAATCCCTTTAAAACATCTTAGCTCAGTTTAAACTTCTTTGAAAAATGCCTTTTCAATAGTTACGCAAATGAATGCAGAACAACTAGTGCAGACAAGCACAAAAATTCTCCCCTCGGGCACAAATACATAATTAAATAGGTCAATGACAGGCAAACAAGGAAGATAAGCACATAAAGTTCACCCCTCGGGCATAATGTCAACAAATTCGCCCCTCGGGCAATATCTCAGAACAGTACCAGCCCCTCGGGCAAACACATAGAACCATACCAGCCCCTCGAGCTATATCTCACATCACAATGGGTACCCGCGCTCACTGGGGGTGTGCAGACTCCTGAAGGGGCCCCTTACGTCCCAAGCGCAATAACAAGCCATCTCGTGGCATCATAAACAGGCTCTCGGCCTCATATCAATATCAAGACACCTCGTGGCGTACATATCTCAGGCCCTCGGCCTTACATCAGTATCAGTGTATCACCGCTGCGGCGTGCAGCCCGACCCAAAAGATATCCTCACAACACAGGCCCTAGGCCTTACTCAGTCAAAAATCACATAAGCCTCTCGGGCAACAGTAAAATAGTGTTTCTCAACCCAAAACATCATTTAAATATCATTTGAGTATTAAAACTGAGTGAACATGGCTGAGTTTTGAAAACAGTGGAAAATAACATGACTGAGTTCAAGTATAAAGTCAAAACAGTGAGGAAATATCAACAAAGACCCCCGAAGGGTTCAAATAGTTTGCACGGAGCCCAAATATGGCATGCAGCCCAAATAATGATGATAACAAATTTATTTCAGTCAAATATGCGGTAAAATCATCAGTCGGGACGGACCAAGTCACAGTCCCCAATAGTGCACGACCACACTCGTTGTCAAGCGTGTGCCTCACCTCAATATAGCACTACGATGTGCAATCTGGGGTTTCAAACCCTCAGAACATCATTTACAATAATTACTCACCTCGATCCGGTCCAAACTCCAACCCGCGATGCCTCGCCCGCACGAATCGACCTCCAAATGCCCCAAATCTAGCCACAATAAAGACATAATCATTAAAATGTTCCAAGGGAGCGAAACCCACTCGAAAATATCCAATTTAACATCAAAATCCCGAAATTACCAAAACTCGAGCCCCGGGCCCACTTCTCAAAACTCAAAAATTTTTACATCAATAGATTCCTTATCTCCCCACGAGTTCATACATATCAAGAACATCAAAATCGGACCTCTATTGCCCCTTCAAATTCCCAATTTACACTCTCCAAAGTCAAGCCCTAATTTCCCAATTCTAGGCTTTAATTTCTACATATTTCATGATTAAACAAGTAAGAATCAACATAGGATCGAGTATTGAGTTTACAAATCTTACCTCCAGGTGTTATATCTTGAATCCCTCTTCAAATCCTCTCAAATAGCTCCATAATCACCCAAAAATGGTGAAAGATAGCTTCAAAATCGCGGACAATGGCTATTTAAACATTCTGCCCAGGCATCAAAAACCTTCTTTGCGAACGCGGTCAAAGCCTCGCGTTCGCGAAGCACAATCCAGCTTTGACCAAAAATCCTTCTTCGCGATCGTGTCTTGCCACTCGCGAACGCGATGCTCCCACCTCTCTCACGAACGTGATGAATAATACCCTGAAGCTCAGCTCCTTACGCGAACGCGGTCCACTACACGCGAACGCGATGACCAAATACCCAGCCCTTCGCGAGCGCGTGACTCCCCTTCGCGAACACGAAGGCCAACACTGATGCCTCCCTTCCTTACCCTTCGCGAATGCGAAGTTCCACTTGCAAACGCGAAGCTCCACTCGCGAACGCGAAGAACAAAAAGTCTGCAACTGCTGGTACTCAAAATTTGCAACTTCCTAAACTCCAAAATGACCCGATTGACCATCCGAAACTCATCCGAGGCCCCCAGGACCTCAACCAAAGGCACCAACACATCCTAAAACCTTATTCGAACTTTTTCCAATCATCGAAACACCTCAAACAACATCAAATCACTCAAAACACATCGGATTCAAGCTTAAGTTTTCTAAAACCTTTTGAAATATGCTTTTGATCAAAAACCCAACCAAATCACGTCCGAATGACCTGAAATTTTGCACACACATCCCAAATCACATAACGAAGCTACTGCAACTCTCGAAATTCCATTCCGACCCTTATATCAAAATCTCACCTCTCAACTGGAAAATGCCGAAATCTTAATTTCGCCAATTCGAGCCTAAACCTTCCACGGACTTCCAAAATGCATTCCGATCACACTCCTAAGTCCCAAATCACCTAACGGAGCTAACCAAATCATAAAAATTCCGATCCGAGATCATATACAAACAAGTCAAATCTTGGTCAAACCTTTTAAATTTCAAGCTTCAAACTGAGAACTATTCTTCAGAATTCATTCTGATACCCTGAAAACCAAAACCAACAATTTACATAAGTCTTAATACATCATACGGGGCAAGTCATGCTCGAGAACTGACGGGCAGAGTGCAAAAGCTCAAAATGACCGGTCGGGTAGTTACATCTATCTTCCACAGTTATGTGATAGGATGTTTCCACAAAGTCTTGACTTTTCTGCTTGACTTTCTTGGATAATCGGCATGGCTTCTTTCTCTTTCTCTGCTTCTTTATGAGGCTGGCAAGTGTAAACAATGGTTATCGTTTGCACCTTCAGTGGACCATCTATGGATATTGACAAAATAGACTTCCTCTTCATACGTGATGAGAAAGCACTATAGATTTCTTTGTTAGCATCAAAATGACCCCGCTCCTCATGGCCTTGCTCCTTAGGTTTTGATAGTATCTTTCTAGATGGTGACTTCTTTGTGGTTCCAAGGCGATAAAAGATAGAGGCCTTTGAGGTAGTGGAAACTTCCTTTAGACGTTTTGAAGATACATGTTCACCTTTGTGACTTAGCCTTTCAAATACCGAGACCCGAGGGGTCGAGCCTCCAATGCGACACTGAAGCCCGTTGTTTTATTTTCTTGCCCTTGACTTCCTCCATCTCCTCTGCTGAGGTGTGTTGTGATGAATCTATCTCTTTGCTTCTCTTAGATGAAGTTTGAAGAGGCTCTACCAAACTGAATCCCAACCCAAACTTTGTAGTGGCGATGCAATGCCCTTGCTTTCTCAACTTGATTTGGGAATCATTAAGCCCATGTATCTTTTCACCAGTGACTTTGTCGTTGAGTTCTCCTAGTCTTGATGGATTGGAGAAGTCGTAACCATACTTTTCAAGCAGTATGAAGGCCTTAGGATCAAAGTGAAATTTTATTTTATCACCTTGGATATTGCCTTTAGCAAACTCACAAGTCACAGATGGGATTTGTGCAATTGGGACGGTCATATGCTCCTTAAAATCTTTGATCACTATTTGATTCATTTGCTTCGTTGGAGTACATTCCTGTAACAAAGGTTGACCTTTCTTTCGATGCCCACGCGGAACATAGCGGAAAACTGGATGCTCCTTATTAGTCTTTGTTTGTTTGTCATCTTCAGACGATGATATCTTAATGGAGACTTCTTCAGTTCTCTTCTTAGATAGCTTGGCGGTAGTCCATTGAGCCTCATTTTCTTCTTCTGAATTGACATCATCTTCATCGACTGATGATGGTTTCTCCACATTGAGTTCACAAGAATCTAGGCAGAATTTTGCATCTGCAAAGTATGACTCTGTCTTAGTGAAAGGATTGATGTCTGCATCAATTTTGACTATCTCTTCATCCCTTATATTCTTCAAACATTCATGCAAAGTAGACGATACCACTCCATTCTCATGAATCCAAGGACATCCAAGCAGCAAGTTGTATGATGTTTTAGCATCTATAATGTGAATGTGGGTGTTTGACTTCATCTCATCAATGGATAATCCACGTGGATCATACCTATGGCTTGTTGTCCTCCTTGGTTGAAACCTTGGATTGTTAGGTTACTTTTTGATACCTCATCGATAGAGATCCCAAGATTTTTTGGCACCATATTTGGCATGATGTTTATAGCCGAACTATCATCAACAAGTATGCGATTAAGATGCTGTTCGCGAATGGCCCCTACAACGAACAAAGATCTGTGTTTAGACCCCAGCAACAAGTCATCATCTATGAAGGAAATTGTTGCACAACACGTGACAACTTTTCCATCATCATGATGTTCGTGTGGTTTCATTGGATCAAACTCATCGTTGCTTTCCTTTGTTTCATCACTACTAGAAACTACATGAGTTGCACTAACAAGACCTCCATGAAGGAATTTTCCAGGAAAGAATTCATGCAATCTGATGGGCTTGCGGAACTTCGATGATAAGGCACTGTTAATCTTCTTTCTAGTAGAATATTTGATAATTTTTGGTGGTTGTAGCTTATCCACATTGCTCATCATTTCACTTGGCTTAGGAATTCGTAGCCTCAAAACTGCCTGATATTTTCGCTTCTTGCGAGTGACTAGAGTCCAACCTTCATCGTCATTATCATTAGAGTCATTGTCTAGCTCGAGTGAACCTTCAAGAGTTCTCCTTGGAAGCTCAACTTCAACAGGCTCGACACTTCCAAATTGTAAGAAGGCATTGCTTAACATGTTCTGCAACATTGAACGCTTCTTCCTTAGGTGCTGCACTTGCATGGTCTGCTTATGCTATTTCATCCATATCTATTATGATTTTCTCTTCACTTACAAGAGCCATGATATTGTCCTTTAGGACGAAGCATTTCTCCGTAGGGAGGCTAAAGACGCGATGAGACTTGCAGTATTTCGGATCGCCAACTTTACCAATTTTCTCAGGCCTTTTTTGATTCAGGGAGATTGATGGCTTGCTTGGCCAGAAATTCATCAAGGATTGTGGGTACGTCTGAATCTGGAAACGGATAAACCTTCGTCTCCAATTCCTTCAAGGTTGGACGATGTTTCTCCTCTTTGGGATATTGACTCGGGGTCTTATACTCCTTAACCTTTTGCTTAGTCATGACTTTCACAGAAGTTGCTTTCACCGCCGTAGATTCTTTGATGCAACATTTTTCTTGAACTCCTTCTTATCAGCAAATAGAGATGTCTTTCCATGGCTTGCGATGCGTAACTCCACATCATAATCTCGCGTTGCAAGTTCTTCAAAAGTTCGTGGTTTGATCTCTTGTAGGATGTACAAAAGGACCCAGTGCATTCCTTGAATGCACATCTCTATAGCAGATATTTCTGAAAGGCAATCCCTGCAGTCCAAACTTAACCTCCCCCAACGATTGATGTTGTCACGGCCAAAAAATTCACTAGTCGTGATGGAACATAACCCAACCTGCTAGGTAAGCCAACTAATAACTATCCAATTTCAATAATTATTTAACAGGACAATTAATCAATGAAATTATCTGAATCTTATACATTCCTCAAGGACTGGTAGTACAAATCATGAGCTTCTAAGAATAAAGTTTACAAAGCTGACATGAAGTAAATACATCTTCTATTCGAAAAGTACATAAACATAGTTTTAAAAATCTAAGGTTACCATAAAGTAGAGGCAGCTACGATAGACTCCCATCGAACACAGCAACAACAACAACTAACATCTGCACGCAATGTGCAGAAGTGTAGTATGAGTACAACCAACCCCATGTACTCAATAAGTAACAAACCTAAACTTAGGTTGAAAGTAGTGACGAGCTAACACAAAGGTCGGGTCCAATGCCAATATTCCACAATAGTTCATAACAACATAGTACAAGTAATAAAAGAGGTATCTCAGAAATAAAATGTTCAGCTCGTTCACACTTCCAGAAAATAGGCATGTTTTTCAAGTATCTCAATAAAAACCCAAATCTTTTATCGAAAAATGCCAAAAATACGAGTAAGTTTGAAAACTGTGATTTTTCCCAAAAATGCTTTCAACAATAAGTAAGATGTTTCATTTTCAGATAGCATGAGGAATGTACGTCTCTATGCATACATGTCAAGATACAGGTAAAATCATAAATGTCCCAAAAACTGAGCAGCAGAAGGAAAATGCATCTCTATGCATGTATCTTAAGTATACATGACAAATGCAATGCATCTCGATGATGAGCTCATGTACTCATACTCTGAGACTACTCAATCTCGTTGTCTCACATTCTCGCTTACCGTGCTCCATCCCCAGCACACTCAATCACTCAGCACTGTACAATACTCGTTGCGGTGTGTAACTTGAACCACATGTATATAGACATAAGGCTCATTGCGGCGTGCAACCCGATCCATATATAAATAGCTGTCGACGCCCCCTTTTTCTAAAGCGAAATCGGGTTTACGATATTTGGGAAGACAACTCTATTCCCGTTTGGGAATTGGGTTTTGGAATTGAAGAGTCGCCACCTAATGATTAAGTGCATTAGGACACTAAGGGTTTTGAATTGGAAAACCAGAGTTCGGGTAAGGGCTAGAAATTATGTCGAGGGGAAGGTGTTAGGCACCCTCAAGATCCACTAGTGTGGTTCCCGACCATGCTATGTTGTGACTTTAATGTAAACAAGTATACAAATAAATTTACACATAAGGTTGCAAACAAGCATGTTGGAATCTATAATTTGTTTGAGGGAGATTCTAAGTACAAGAATTAGTCAAGACATGGAATAAACAAAGAAGAAAAAGTTAAAAGGAAAAGGAATAATGTAGTGAAAAAATTAAAAGGGAGTTTTGGGTAATTGAAAAGACAGAATTTATTGATACTAAACAAAGTAACATATGGAAAGGGGTCCTAGGTGTATAAATCACATGGATCATCCACACCGGTAACCAATCGTACGCATAGTGTTATCGTGTGATCATCATCTCCATGTCTACCCTTTCCACCCCGTTAAGGTATTAATCGCGGAATGGTATCGCTACCTGCAACGTGCTATTACCCGTCCCACCTATCAGTCTTGGAGGCTTTTAGGACTACTAATCCTAAAGGGAGGAAGCTTGGCTTTTCAGAGGTTTAAAAGGATAAAATTCTAAGGCGACAATCAAAACACATAATACACTTGATGGGGAGATAAAGCAATTAAAGGCTCAAGTAGGCCTCCTCATTTAGAGAGACGAATTGTTTAGCATGTCTTACACATACTGTTTAGGTCCTTGATTAAAATTAGCATAGGAAGAATTGATCTACCACATATTTTCAGAGAGGGAGTCCGAATTAGTCCTGCTTAGATGTAGTTGCAGAAAAACTGACGATTGATTAATTATCTAACTATCTATCTGCGTTAAACAGGGTCTATATGCATGATATCTATTAGTTCAAAGACGGGGGAAGAACGAACTGATTGCAAAAAAATATTGAAGTACAGTATCGTAAGTTCTGCGAGCACTTTAAACGAACTACTACTGATTTTAAAGATGAGTGGGCAATTTCAGATTTTAATCGATTACTATTATAGGCATGCTTTCTAGGTGTTACGAATCTTGTTATGCGGAGATCTTCTAAGCAGGTCATTGATATGATTGGTTTATTTTAGGCCCTATAAGTGGAATTGCCTAATGACAGATGCATGTGCAAAAAATGCAGGAAAAATCCTATAGGCATATTATCTACGTGATGTGCAGAATTTTAGCAGTGATTTATTGACATTGTATATATTACGAAGTGCAGAAAACCTATGAGCATGGTATCTATGTGAAGAATGCAGCATTTTAAGGTACTAATCCTATAAACATGTTTTCTATGTCAAAATGTAGAATTGAGAGAATATATACCCTATAGGCATGGTATCTACGTGAAAATGCAGAATTGTGAAAGTATACACCCTATAGGCATGGTGTCTACGTGAAAATGCAGAATTGAGAAAATATACACCCTATAGGCATGGTATCTACGTGAAAATGCATTCTATACCATCCCTTTTCACTATACCCTAGTAGTTATTACAAGGTTCATTACAAAGATTATGACAGACCAAGTGAATCAAAAGAATAAATGAAAATACATCAGTGATTACATCTACATCTAATCAGCCTAATCCAGACTCAAATTCTAATAATATGAGATAAACCAACTTCCATGATCGGATTTTTCTAAGCCTTTCTCTTATTTGGGATGTGTCAAAGTTCCAAGGAACTTCAAGAGTTCTAGGCAGTGCTTACACCCCAAATATTATTGCAGAACAGATTATAGTGCAGTGTGGAATGGCAAGCCCTCAAGTGTCCAAGTTCAAAGGGAACTCAAGGTCCCAAGGCGAGGCTCACAGGAGGGGGGCAGGACTTAAGGGCTTAGGAGTAAGTGTAAGTGCAATGAAAAGGAACTAGGGGGGGAGCCAGGGCAGGCTGGTGGTCATGCCTAGCACCTGGGCTGCGGGCACACACCCCTTACCAGCTTGTCAACTTAAAAATTAGAGAGTTAGGACCCATTGAGGGTCAGGTTCAGCCATGGACAGCAATTTAGAGGCTGCTAGGCTATACCTTAACTCTATACATATAAGGGAATGGGGGTATGGGAGATTGAAAGAGGCTGGGATCCAAAGCACCCAGTCTTAATCCATGACAACAACTTTGTATGTTGCCATGTCTTAAACTTCAGCCCAAGCACATAAAGGGGAATGGGGATAGGGATTTATTGCAATAACAGATAGCCAAACATAAATAATCATTTTAAAACTGAACTCTATAAAGCAGTAAATTAAGCATGGGCATAAAAGCTTGTAAGTAAACACGTTGGATTTTGATGCTTGAATCAAAAGTAGGACATACCAGTTCAGAAGAGCAAGTAGGAAGAAACAGTAGATTTAGGGAAGCCAAATTGCAATCAAGAAGCAAGAGTGTAAGTTTTAGAAGAGAGTTGTGATGATTAAAAATCGTGTGTGTGTTAATGAAAGAGAAGGGTATTTATAATTACAAACAGGTGTAGCAAATAAGGCAAGAATCATAGTTTAGTAATAATTAAGGAACTATGTACCAATTAAAATCAATCAGCCTATAGACTTCTTTTAATTAAGGAGTCCAAATTCAAACGGTAATGGGCAGAAGTTATTTAAGGAAGGAAATCAAGTAAATACCTCGTGCAAGGTAGACAAATAAGGGTAAATACATGGTGGTACTTGATTTGTAAAACAAGGAAAGGGAACCAGTAAAATAACCAGTAAAGAATCCCATTGAAAGCCTTGCTCGAGTCAGAAATGAGGTAAAAGGAAAGTTTTAATTTAGGGAAAAATCAGTAACAATCAAATAAGCAACATTAAAGGAATTCAGAATCAATTAACAGTTGGCAAGCCCTTTGAAAGAGAAACTCTCATATAAAACACATAGACATGTCAAGCAAGAGGGTTTCAAAATCACAAATGCAGAAAAGGTTCAAATTCAATTCATAAACTCGAAGTGAGTCTGAGAGTTCAAGGTTTCAAAGTAGAACCCTTGTCCAAACGTAAAACCAAATTCAGCCAAAGAAAACCCCCAAATCCTAGGGTTTTTAAACTCGAATTTGATACAGAGATGAAGAGGCAAACTATCGAGGTGAGCTCAGAGACCTTTTCAGAATCTCATGAGAAGCATACAAGCACAATAGCAAGTAGAACATAGGAACCAGTACAGGAAACAAGTTTCAAGAAAGCTTGAAAATTAAATGAGTTCAGGTAGTGTAAACTTAAAGAAACAGTCGATGAAACACATCTAGAAAGAATCTAGGCGAATTCCGATAAAGGAAAACAAAGGATCAAAACTCAGTAGGAAAATACAGTAGAGGAACACATAAGATAGACATGAGAGAGCATGGTGAAAAACCAGTATGAGATAGAACGGAGCATAATAAAATAAATTACATAACAAGGCAAATATAAGAACACACGAAAGGCATGTGAGTCAGAAAAGAGCCAGTAAGAACATAGCAGGGATCGATTCACACCAAGAAAAGAGAAGAAGAAGAGTCAGAAACATTTTAAGGACTTTCCAGAAACCCTAATCGAAAAGAAGTGCTTTTTGAAAGAAAATCGAAAAAAGGTTTAAGAAACTTATGCAACAGTGCAAACATGTAACAGATCTAAAATAATCGGAGAGAACCTCGATATTTAGGGTTCCAGATGAACCCTAGAGATGAGAAAGGCTTCGAAAATACCCGATCTAAGTCGGATAATGTCTTAAACAGGCTCAAAAGACCAAGAACCACCGGAGCAAGGCCGGAGATGGCCGGAATCTTCGAATCAGTGAAGGCCTAGGTGAAGACCCTCGAGGTCTGGCCTCAATCCTTCGAACAACAGGCATGCAGGAGCCATAGGAGGTGGGTATAGGCTGTCCATGGCCTGAGAAGCCATGGACGCCGGTGAAAACATGGTGGAACAAGGTAGGGGAGGCTAGGGTTCCGGGGAGCCTTGAGAGAATTTGGGAGGTGAAGAGAGTTCAAAGGCAGCACATCTGATAGAGTGAATTAGGGTTAAGGGGGGGTATGGGAATTAAAAAGGAAAGAACGGATCATGGCCGTTGATCAAAATGATCAACGGCTAGGATTAAAAGAGAAGCTGGGCGGGTCTGAAAACGGGTCGTGGGGTTTGGGTTAAAATTTGAAGTTGGGTCGTTTAATTAGGGTGGAATTGGGGGGTTAAATTGAGGCTGTAATTAAATAGAAATGGCTATGTGTTAAATAGCTAATTTCCCCCCTTTTATTTTATAAAAATAGTTAAAATAATTTTAAAAATAAATTAAAAGCACTGAACTAATTAATAATATATAAATATTGATCTAAAAATACTGGAAATGATTTTATAATTGTAAAATGCTGTTAATCGTAAAATAGGCTATAATTGCAATTATATGCAATTTAGCTTTAAAAATACCAAATAAATTTATAAAAATATGCAAAACTCACCTTAATTATATTTTGGTGTAAATGCAAGGATAGAAATAAATTATTCACCAAAGTGATAATTTTTGGAACAATTATTGGATTTTGTACTACCAAAATAGACAATAATTGATTTTAAAAATACTTAAAAAATTAATGAAAAAATAACCAAAACTACTTGGGGAGTGCTTATATATGCATACACATGTTNAAATTATTCACCAAAGTGATAATTTTGGAAACAATTATTGGATTTTGTACTGCCAAAATAGACTATAATTGATTTTAAAAATCTTAAAAAAAATTAGGAAAAAATACCAAAACTCTTGGGCATGCTTATATATGCATACACATGCTATTTTGAAAGTATTTTGAGTGTAAAATACATAGGGAAAAATTGGGTATCAACAGCTGCCCCTCTTTACCCGAAAAGGATGAAAGAGTTGTCGGGTAAAGATATGATGGCCAATTTTGACCGAGAGAGATGACCTGTAAAGGTTTTGACCGAGCTCTGGTTTCTGAGCTGCCTACGTATCCCTGGTTTTACAGGAATCAGGTCATGTGTAGTTCGGGGTACATCGACGGAGTACGCCGATGGAGGTTTTTGAAGAGACGGACGCAATATTTAGGTTAGGAAGGGTTGTCAGGGACTGATGGGTTGCGAGAACCGGAGCGAGATTGCTCCTGCTGTAATGGCCGTTGCCAGCTGATGTACCTGCAATTGAGTAATACAAGCATATCGTGCAGAATTTAAATGTGATGCAAGTTCCCGTTGGACCATGAATGCTGTCTTCGGACGGTTAGGATGGCGTCCTCAGACCATGACGTCCTGGGCCGTGAAGCGCATAATAAAGGATTCGCAGGCTATGAAATGATGTTCTCGGGCTATGAAAATGATGCCTCCGAACCATGATGCCTTTGAATAATGATATGCAGAAGACAAAAGCGGGGTCCTCAGGCCATGGCATGGCGTTCTCGGGCTATGAAAATGGTGCCTCCGAACAATGACGCCTTTGGACAATTTGGCGATCTTTCAGCCCATGAAATGCATGATTTGGCGATGTTTCAGCCAATGAAATGTAAGATTTGGCGATGTTTCAGCCGATGTAAAGCATAAATATAAATGGCGATATTTCAGCCGACATAGAAAATTTGAATAAAATTGGCGATATTTCAGCCGACATAGAGATTTAAATATAGTTGGCGATGTTTCAGCCGATGTAAAGCATAAATAAAATTGGCGATGTTTCAGCCGACATAGAGATTTAAATATAGTTGGCGATGTTTCAGCCGATGTAAAGCATAAATAAATTTGGCGATGTTTCAGCCGACATGGAGATTTAAATATAGTTGGCGATGTTTCAGCCGGTGCAAGGATTCATATAGGGTTGGCGATATTTTAGCCGATGCAAAGATTTAAATAAAGTTGGCGATATTTCAGCCATGCAGAGATTTAAATAAAGTTGGCGATATTTCAGCCATGCAGGGTTTAAATAAAATTGGCGATATTTCAGCCATGCAGGATTTAAATAAAATTGGCGATATTTCAGCCGACAGGTAGAGACAATGCTTAGTCTCGAAAGGCAGAAAGGTAGCCTTATGCAATGCAAGAAAAATACAGGATGGAGGTAGAGCTTAACCTCGGAAGGCAGAAAGGTAACCTTATGCAATGCGTAGAAATGCAGGATGGAGGTAGTGCTTAACCTCGAAAGGAAGAAAGGTAGCCTTATGCAATGCAGGAAATGCAGATGGAGGTAGAGCTTAACCTCGGAAGGCAGAAAGGTAGCCTTATGCAATGCAGAGAATGCAGATGGAGACAGTGCTTAGTCTCGGAAGGCAGAAAGGTAGCCTTATGCAATGCAAGAAAATGCAGATGGAGACAATGCTTAGTCTCGAAAGGCAGAAAAGAGCCTTATGAAAAAATGCAGGAATTAAAAGGGCGAATAGTAATGGAATCTCTTAGCTGGTAGATGATAGCTGATAGCTGGTTGCATCGTTGTGGCTGCTGGGGATGTTGTGTACGGATAGCAATTGTAAATAAGTGATGATTCTGAGAAGTTGCATTCTTGAGAAAGTATGAGTGCATAAATACATCTAATGACGTTGCGAATTGAGTGCCTGCATCCAAAGAAAAATCGTGAGTTTTGTAAAAGGGGGAAGGTTAGTTCGTCTTCCGTGGCCTTTGCTCGTCCTGCTTGACGTTGTGTATCGTCGGGGTAGCGTTGCTAAACACAGCAATTCGGATAATAGTCATGCATGATTTAGTAAAATAATGTAACGTAAATACATAATTGAAAATAATAGTCTTCGTTTTTAGATGAACCGACGACTGCGACGCGGTTCAAGACATTGCAACCTCTCTTGCTCCAGAATTTTGAGGGTCCTCCTAAAAATTCTGCCCCAGTTTACTGGGCTGGTGCTTCCGATGGCTGTGTGCGACGAATGGCTGAAATCAACTTCGGAATTTTGAGGGTCCTCCTCAAAACTTCTCGCCCCAGTTTCCAATGTTGG
>NW_017670860.1:325083-334721 GCF_001879085.1 Nicotiana attenuata
GTTCATGTCAATGGCCAGCTTGAGCCCCAAGATGCAGGCTTCGTACTCGGCCATGTTGTTAGTGCACGGGAACCTGAGTTTGGCGGACACCGGATAATGCTGACCTGTTTCTGATACTAGAACTGCTCCTATGCCAACGCTTTTAAAGTTTGCTGCTCCGTCGAAGAACATTCTCCAGCCATCATAGGATTCTGCAAGGTCTTCTCCTATGAAAGAAACCTCCTCATCGGGAAAATACATCTTTAGAGGCTCGTATTCTCCGCCCACGGGGTTTTTGGCAAGATGATCGGCTAGTGCCTGTCCTTTGATTTCTTTCTGAGTTACGTAGACGATATCAAACTCACTCAGCAAGATTTTCCATTTGGCTAGCTTGCCCATGGGCATGGGCTTCTGAAAGATGTACTTTAGTGGATCAATCCTTGATATGAGATAAGTAGTATAGGCGCAGAAATAATGCCTCAACTTCTGAGCTACCCAAGTCAGAGCACAACAGGTGCGCTCTAATAGAGAATACCGGGCCTCGTACGGGGTGAACTTCTTACTGAGATAGTAGATGGCTTGCTCCTTTCTCCCCGTTTCATCATGTTGTCCTAAAACACAGCCGAACGCTCCATCCAATACTGCAAGGTAGAGCAATAGAGGTCTACCTGGTTTGGGCGGAACCAAGACGGGCGGCGTTGACAGGTATTCCTTGATTCTGTCAAATGCTTTCTGGAAATCATCAGTCGATTTGGTAGCGGCGTCCTTCTTCAACATTTTAAAGATGGGTTCACAAATGACAGTGGACTGAGCTATGAACCGGCTGATATAGTTGAGTCTCCCCAGGAAACTGATAACCTCTTTCTTGTTCTTTGGAGGTGGTAATTCTTGAATGGCTTTAACCTTTGACGGATCCAGTTCTATTCCTCGTCGACTTACGATGAACCCAAGCAGTTTTCCGGCTGGTACCCTGAATGCACACTTGGCGGGATTCAGTTTCAAGTTTTACCTTCTCAATCTGTTGAAGAACTTTCTTAAATCCTCCATATGGTCAGTGGCTTTCTTGGATTTAATGATGACATCATCTGCATACACCTCGATCTCCCTGTGTATCATGTCATGGAAAATAGTAGTCATGGCCCTCATGTAGGTGGCCCCAGCATTCTTTAATCCAAACGGCATCATCTTGTAACAATACATTCCCCACAGCGTGATGAAACCCGTTTTCTCCGCGTCTTCTTATTCCATCCATATCTGATGGTACCCAGCAAAACAATCGACGAATGACTGCAACTCGTGCTTGGCGCAGTTGTCAATCAGGATGTGTATGTTTGGCAAGGGGAAGTCATCTTTTGGACTGGCCCGATTGAGGTCCCGGTAGTCGACACAGACTCTGACCTTCCCATCCTTCTTTGGCACTGGCACAATGTTGGCTAACCATGTCGGGTACTCCACTACCCTGAGGACCTTGGCTTTGACTTGCTTGGTGACTTCTTCCTTGATTTTCAGACTCATGTCTGGCTTGAACTTTCTGAGCTTCTGCTTTACTGGCGGACACGTCGGATCTGTTGGCAGTTTGTGAGCTACAATAGATGTACTGAGACCGGTCATATCATCATATGACCAGGCAAATATGTCCTCATATTCTTTTAAGAACTCCGTGTACTCTTCCTTTTCTGATGGTGATGAACACTGATGCGCGTTTCCTTGATATTCTCTGTATTCCCCAGGTTGACGACCTCAGTTTCGTTCAGGTTAGACTTAGGTCTATTCTCAAAGTCTTCGACCTCTTCTGGTATCTCATGCTCTTCTGAGTCTATATCCGTTTGTTGCGTTATCTCGTCGCATGTCACATTCATCGGTTCATCAAGATAAGTAATAGTAATGCTGTGTAAAAGTAAATGAATGACAGAGAAAAATAATAAGAGCGAGACATATATAAGAAACTGAAATGCTTTGACTAATTCCAAAATTGTTTTGAACATCGGAGCTTTTTTTTCAATATTTAAAGATAATACTGAAGGGAAATCAACTAGCGAAAAGTAAAAGATAATGCATAATGCTTTCAGCCTTGCTACCCCGAAGCTCTTCGGGCCTTGGTGATTCTGATGGACCAATTATTGAGGCGCTCCCCTCGGTTCACGGCTTGTATGGAAGGGCCTTCCTCCCCTTCCTCCTCGAGAATGACGTGACAGTCCATATCGTCATCTTCCAAAAATAGGTTCTTCATTGCGGCCAATGTTTCATCTTCCTCTGACCCATATAAGATGTCTGCCAGCTGGAAAGTCTACTCCAGGCGGGGTATAGGGTGCTTCAGTGGATAATAAGGGCCGCGCCATGGTGGCGACCAATCCTTGAATTCTTCCCAAGTATATCCATACCCTAACCCGAAAGTGGTGCCATGCTTCTTCAGTTTGATAGGCTTAGTGATTCCCTGGAGGTTCTTGCCGAGCCCTTTGCCAGGTTCATACCCGCTCCAGTTTAGTATACTCTCTATCTTGTTATCCCACCACTTATCTTTGTCCACGGCGTTGACTCGCTCAATCTGGTGGTAGGTTTCTCCTCCTAGTTTCCTTCTTCCTTCAATTGCTGGGATGGTTTGACGACTGTATATGGGGTTACTCCCATCACCATGAATAATCACCTCTTGGTGATTCCACTCGAACTTCACTGCCTGGTGCAGGGTTGATGCTACAGCTCCAGCGGCGTGGATCCAAGGTCGTCCTAGTAGTAAGTTGTAGGATGCTGGGATGTCTATTACTTGAAAATCAACATCGAACCAAGTTGGCCCCATTTGCAAACATAAACTGATTTCCCCAATAGTGGACCTTTGGGAGCCATCGAAAGCTTTGACGTTGATAGCCCCATCCTTGATTTCATGCAGACTCTTCCCTAATGTTCTGAGGGTCACCAGTGGACAAATGTTGAGGCTGGACCCTCCGTCAATCAAAGTCCTGGTGATGAAATAGTCCTCGCATTGCACAGTGATGTGCAACGCTTTGTTGTGGCCTAAACCTTCAGGGGGCAACTCATCCTCGTGGAAAGTGATTTTATGACTCTCCAATACCTGCCCGACCATGTTTGCCATCTCTCCTCCAGTTATATTGCTGGGTACGTACGCCTCGCTCAGTATCTTCATCAGGGCGTTCTTGTGTGTCTCGGAGCTTTGCAGTAGAGCTAGAATGGAGATCTGTGCTGGTGTTTTGTTTAATTGGTCGACAACTGAGTATTCTTTTGCCTGTATCTTCCGCCAGAGATCATCGGGCCCAGTTTCAATAGGCCGTCCAGAGGCCTGCTTACTTGATTCAACTAAGTGCTCCGGAGTATAAATTCTGCCAGTCCTGGTCATACCCTGCGCTGCAATTGCTTCTCCAGACCTAGTCTTTCCCTTCCTTCTTGCCTCGGCGGTGTAATCCCAAGGAATGGCCTGTGTATGGAATGGCGTTACGGCTGACATTGCCACAGGAATGGGCACTCTCGTTTTGGGAGGCAACACAGCAACTTCAAATGGTACTTTCGGAGACCCAAACTCCACCTCAATTGGCTCTGCGGTCTTTGTGGATGACGGTGTTTCAAACTCGAGAGGCACGGACATGTTTACTTCAGCATCCCCAGAGGGCTGGATCTGGACTACGATTGGATTTAGTGTGACTGTTGGTTTCTTGGGCTCGTCACCTTCGGCAATTAATCCAATTGACCCTTTGGGGTCCCAATCATCTTCTACTTCGATCATATGCACACCACCACCCTTATGATCAGGCAAAGGATTGTTGCGAACATTAGGAGCAGGTTCCTTGGCCACGATGATTTTGTTGTCAATTAGAGCTTGGATTTTGTCTTTCAGAGATCAGCACTCGTCAATGGTATGCACAGGTTTTGTTTGGATTGACCCATTGGGAAGGATTTTCTGGAGTTATGGCAGGGATTGGGGTGACGTAACCGGCTGCTTTGAGTCTTTCATATAGTTGGTCGATTGGTTCGGCGATGGCGGTGTATTGCTTGGGAAGTCTACGGTCGAAATTAGGGCGTGGCCTGGGGAAGTTTTGGCGTGCAGGAGGTGATTGGTAGTGAGAAGGCTGGGCATTATAGGCTTGGTAGATGGGTGCGGGTTGGGAATATCTTGGTGAGGCAGGTTGATATGTGGGGGAGGGAGATGATTGGTAAGCAGGTGATGGAATTTGTTAAGAGGGCGGAGGTGCTTGGTAATTGGGGATAGGCTGGTTTGTGAGAGGGGGTACCGGGTAGGCTTGGTATTTTACTGGGGACTTGGTTCTCTGTGCAACCATCACGGCACTCACGTTTTTTTTCTTGGACGTGCCACCAGACTGTAGATCCTTGTTGGTAGCCTGCAATGCCTCAAAATTAGTGACCATGCCGCTCTTAATGCCTTCCTCAATCCTTTCTCCTAGCTTGATGATATCGGAGAATTTTTGGCCCTCTATCAACATTAACCTCTCATAATACTGTGGATTTTGAGCTCGGACAAAAAATTGGTTCATCTGTTCTTCCTCTAAGGCCGGCCTAACCTTAGTAGCCTTGGATCTCCATCGAGTAGCATACTCGCGGAATGTCTCAGTGGGTTTCTTTTTCAGATTCTAGATGTAGAAGATATCTGGTGCATTTTCTATATTGAACCTGAACCTGTCCATGAAATCGGACGCCGTTCCAACCCAGCACGTCCACTTCTTGGGATCTTGGCTAATGTACCAAGATAGCGCATCGCCTTTCAAACTTCTCATGAAGAGTTTCATGCGAATCTTTTCATCTCTTCCTACGTCGACCAGCTTATCACAGTATGTCTTCAGATGGACTCTGGGATCCCCCGAGCCGTCAAACATTTCGAACTTGGGAGGTTTGTACCCTCGGGAAGTTCTACATCTGGCTGAATGCAAAGATCCTCATAATTCAACCCTTCAATGCCTTTGTTTCCTTCAACACCCTGGACTCGGCTAGTCAATTTCTTGAGCTTGGCGGCCAGGTTCCTGATGAGGCATCAGACTCCGGTGTGCTTGAAATAGGTTGAGTATATTGTGGTATGGTTTCCACATAGATGGGGGTGTGGCGGGGATGATCATTTGTGGAGTTTAGTGGTTCGGGAATGAGTAGTGGGGTATTGTTCGAAGTGTGACATGTGTTGCAATTTTGATGAGTAGCGGGTTGTTTCTGCGGCTTCGGGATGTTCTGTGGAGGCATGGGGTGTTGAAAGTTGATGTCAAGTTCCGAACTTGGTCTAGTTCTTCTTGAAATTTTAGTAACTTCTGTTCGAGCTGAGCGGCACTTTCTTTGGATACCTGAATACCCTGAGGAACCTCTACCCTTTCAACCGAATTCTCCTTTCTGGCGTTGTTCAAATCTTCCATTTTTGCTTTGCTCCTGTTTTTGATAGGACTTGGAGGAGGAGGAGGTGGAGGGCCCTTAGATCTTGTGGAGTAGGATGATGATGCCAGAATGCACGAACTAACCTTTTAGGGAGGGGAATAAAAATAAAAGTAAAAACAACAAAAAGGTAACAAGTTAGTACGGATTCTGTAAAAATATTGCAATATTTAAATACATAGCATAAGAATGTAAATCGTGTCCTAAATTGGGTACCTCGTTGTGCCCGAGGTAGGCCTAGCGAGAAGTTGACTTGGAGAACTTATAATGCTAAATGCCTCATTTTATTGATGAAAATAAGACGAATCCCAAAACGACACTAAAATTGCATAAAGTAAAAATGTCACTAATGGTTATTGGCCTTATTACATTTCAAAGCGGAAAAAAGAAAAGAAATTCCTGACTATTAGGTCCCAGAAGGACCTTCCCCAGACTCGGCATCTTTGGCTCCATCGAACAACATCACCAGCTCACGCAATCCTAGCAGCAGATAAGCCCTAGCCAAATGTCCTCCTTCGTTTCCCTCGGTGTTTTGGCAATTCTCGATCCTACGGATGAATTTCCCTTCCAGCTCTACTAAACCCCGCTCCAAATGCCCTAGGGGCTTGTTGGCTCTGATAGCCATATCCTTCCATTCCTCGATCAACTTTTGGTTTGGTTCTTGAATTTCCTGATGCTCACTCTCGCACTCCCTGATCCTTTTGCGCAACTGATTGTACTTAACCTGTATCTCAGACCTTTCGTCGATGACCCTGTGACCTCGAACAGACCCGGGCTGTCCTAACCCAGCATGATCTTCTTCTAGCCAGCCTGGATAGTATGAAGTGTAGCCGGCATGATATCTGTCAGGCTCTATGGAATCCCTTTCCAGGATGATCTTGCTGTTCCACATGTGTTGAGCTTGACATTTGTATGGGCTATCGTCGTTTTGGAAATCAGCCCTGAAATGACTCATCTTCTCGACCTTTGGTACGACTTGCTTCCTCCCTGCCTGCCTCATGACTCGGAGAGGGACATAGGGATAAGTTCCCCTCAGACCAATGAGTATAAGGAATAGAGCGTCGCGAGAGCGGATGATGAACTCTCCAGTGGGGAACCATTCAAACATCCATTGCACCTTGTCTTCTTTCAAGTTTTCAAATAACTCTACCCATCCTCGAGCATCCGCCGGCTGAGCAAACATGTCAGGCATATAGTTCATTCTCTTGGGATGGTGAAAGGCTATATGATCATTCCACGGCCTTCGCGAATGCTCTTGACGGTATTGACCCCTTTGGAGATGTTCTATAAGCCATAGTTGGAGTAGTAAGTTGTAACCCTCAAAGTGACTAGCTCCTTGCTGACGGTTCTCCAAAGCTCGGTAGATCTCAGCAACAATCATGGGTGCTATGCTGAAAGGCTGCCCTCCAATCCCTTCCATCAATGTCTTGGTGACCATGGCTAGTCTGGTGTGGATCCTAGCCTTCTTCATAGGAAACACTATCATTCCCAAGAAGCAGAACATAAAGACGAAAACCCTCCTGTGGATATGCCCCAATGATGTGAGGGCGAATTCATCTGGATAGGTGCGATAGGATTTGCTATGGCCGTACCTTTCATACAGGTAGTCGAAAGGAATATAGGAATCCTACAAACAAGTCAAGTCTGAATTTTTCTTCAACCCCATCATTTTGAAGAAACCCTTACCCTTGCGATTTTCTGGCATGAGCAAACCCGGAGTCTCCCAAGGAATACCGGCTAAACCTCCTATTTCCTCGAGCAAAGGGGTCATTTCAAGGTCCCCAAATCGAAATACTGATCTATCACTGTCCCAGAATAAGGTCGCAGCCTCTATGATTTTGTTGTCCGGCTGAATTTCCAAAAGAGAGGGTAAGTTTCCCAAATACTTGCGGACGAGAGTCCAGTCACTGGAATGAAGGTCCTCCCACCAACTTAGCAACCTCGGGTGAATATTGGTTACCATGCCGAATCTGGGGATTTCGTGCCTCATTTCTGCAAAACAAAGTGTTAGTCCCTTACCCCACCGGACTCGGCTATTTAAATCAATAATTAGCATAATGGCATTTAGTTCTCCAAATAAATGCACAGAACAATGGTGTTGTCCGTTTGGGTTCTAGGGGAACCCAATGGACTTTGGACAAGGCTATCTTAAGGAGTCATTATGTGGACAGCATAACTGACTCGACTAGATTTGACAGTGATGCATGAACAATTAAATAGAATAAGGTTTCTATGAGGTGCTAGACCGGTACCCTTGAGCGGACAACTCAGGAGGGAAAGGCACGGAACCGTCGACTGCACCGGTGATCGACTGGTTTTACCGCAAATATGCCTTTGCCAAATTTAGGGGGTAATAATATCGGAAGAGCGCAACAACCCATCAAGCGTTACTATGGTATTTGTTTGGCACGAGTGGAATATGATGTTGAAGATGCAATTACAAAAAATGAAACAAATTGTCACGTATTTTCACGTTCATAATGATTACAATAATTGCTCGAAAATTACAACGGTATCGGAGGAAAACAGTAAATGAAAGCGTTAAAGAAAGAAAAAGAAACAAAAAAGCCAAGTCAGTTTCGAAGTAGCAGAGAGATAAAGACATTAAATAAAAGCAATAAAGAAGCAATAAAGTCACGAATAACATGTAATGGTAAAAGCCTAAAGAATTCCCCAGCAGTCGCCATGCTGTCGACGCCCCCTTTTTCTCGCGAAATCGGGTTTACGACATTTGAGAAGACAACTCTATTCCCGTGTGGGAATTGGGTTTTTGGAATTGAAGAGTCGCCACCTAATGATTAAGTGCATTAGGACACTGAGAGTTTTGAGTTTGAAACCAGAGTTCGGGTAAGGGCTAGAAATTATCTCGAGGGGAAGGTGTTAGGCACCCCTCAAGATCCACTGTTGTGGTTCCCGGCCATGCTATGTTGTGACTTTAATGCAAATAAGTTTACAAATAACTTCACACATAAGGGTTACAAATAGATACGTAACAAGCATGTTGGAATCAAGGTCTAGATGATCTACAATTTGTTTGACGGAGGGTCTAAATGCAAAAAATTAATCAAGACATTGAATAAACAAAGAAGAAAAATTTAGGGGAAAAAGGAATAATGCAGTAAAATTAAAGAGGGGTTTTGGTAGTTGAAAAGACAGAATTTTATTGATATTAAACAAAGTCACATAAAGTAAACGGGGTCCTAGGTTTGTAAAACACATGGATCATCTACACAACACCGGTAATCAACCGTATGCATAACATTATCATGTGATCATCATCTCCATGTCTACCCTTCCCACCCCGTTAAGGTATTTAAGCGCGGAATGGTATCGTTACCTACTGCATGCTATTACCCGTCCCACCTATCAGTCCCGGAGGCGTTTAGGACTACTAATCCTAAAAGGGAGGGAGCTTGGCTTTTCAGGGGTTTTAAAAGGATAAAATTCTAGGGTGACAAACAAAACACATAAAGCAGTTAATGGGGAAATAAGAACAATTAAAGGCTCAAGTAGGCCTCCTCACTTAAAGAAACGAATTGTTTAGCATGTCTTTCACATACTGTTTAGGTCATTAATTAAAATTAGCGTAGGAAGAATTGATTTACCACATATTTCCCAGATAGGGAGTCCAAATTAGTCCTGCTTAGATGTAGTTGTCGAAAACTGCACTTGATTAATTATCTAACTATTTGTATGTTAAACAGGGCCTATAGGCATGATATCGATTAATCCAGGGACGGAGGAATAACTGATTGCAAAAAGTCATTAGTTATAAGCTCTACGAGTGTTAAACAAATTGCCACTGATTTTAAACTTAGGAACGAGTGGCGATTCTGATTAAGTTGATAGTTCCTATAGGCATGCTTTCTAGGTGTAACTGATTTTGAGCAGAGATCCTATAGGCAGGTCATCTATATGTAATGAGTTATTTTAACTCCTATAAGCAGGCTTGCCTAATGACAAATGTATATGCAAAGTGCAGGAAGTCCTATAGGCATATTATCTATACAATATGCAGAGCTTCATTATCGATTTATTGCCATGGTATTATTACAAAGTGCAGAAAACCTATGGGCATGGTATCTATGTGAAAAATGCAGGCTTTGAAAGTGATAACTCTATGAACATGGTTTCTAGGCGAGATGCAGAATTTTAAAGAGTAAATATCCTATAGACATGGTATCTATGTGAAAATGCAGAGTTTGAAAGTAATGATCCTATGAACATGATTTCTATGTGAGATGCAAGAATTTTTAAAGGGTAAATATCCTATAGCATGATTT
>NW_017670860.1:335506-411678 GCF_001879085.1 Nicotiana attenuata
GGAATGGGGGTATGGGAGATTGAAAGAGGCTGGGATCCAAAGGACCCAGTCTTAATCCATGACAACAACTTTGTATGTTGCCATGTCTTAAACTACAGCCCAAGCACATAAAGGGGAATGGGTATAGGGATTCATTGCAGTAACAGATAGCCAAACATATGTAATCATTTTAAAACTGAACTCTATAAAGCAGTAAATTAGGCATGGGCATAAAAGCTTGTAAGTAAACACATTGGATTTTGATGCTTGAATCAAAAGTAGGACATACCAGTTCAGAAGAGCAAGTACGAAGAAACAGTAGATTTAGGGAAGCCAAATTGCAATCAAGAAGCAAGAGTGTAAGTTTTAGAAGAGAGTTGGGATGATTCAAATCGTGTGTGTGTGTTAATGAAAGAGCAGGGTATTTATAATTGCAAACAGGTGTAGCAAATAAGGCAAGAATCATAGTTTAGTAATAATTAAGGAACTATGTACCAATTAAAATCAATAAGCCTATAGACTTCCTTTAATTAAGGAGTCCAAATTCAAACGGTAATGGGCAGAAGTTATTTAAGGAAGGAAATCAAGTAAATACCTCATGCAAGGTAGACAAATAAGGGTAAATACATGGTGGTACTTGATTTGTAAAACAAGGAAAGGGAACCAGTAAAATAACCAGTAAAGAATCCCATTGAAAGCCTTGCTCGAGTCAGAAAAGAGGTAAAAGGAAAGTTTTAATTTAGGGAAAAATCAGTAACAATCAAATAAGCAACATTAAAGGAATTCAGAATCAATTAACAGTTGGCAAGACCTTTGAAAGAGAAGCTCTCGTATAAAACACATAGACATGTCAAGCAAGAGGGTATCAAAATCACAAACGCAGAAAAGGTTCAAATTCAATTCATAAACTCGAAGTGAGTCTGAGAGTTCAAGGTTTCAAATTAGAACCCTTGTCCAAACATAAAACCAAATTTAGCCAAAGAAAACCCCAAAATCCTAGGGGTTTTAAACTCGAATTCGATATAGAGATAAAGAGGCAAACTATCGAGATGAGGTCAGAGACCTTTTCAGAGTCTCATGAGAAGCATACAAGCAGAATAGCAAGTAGAACATAGGAACCAGTACAGGAAACAAGTTTCAAGAAAGATTGAAAATTAAATGAGTTCAGGTAGTGTAAACTTAAAGAAACAGTCGATGAAAGACATCTAGAAAGAATCCAGGCGAAGTCCGGTAAAGGCAAACAAAGGATCAAAACTCAGTAGGAAAATACAGTAGAGGAACACATAAGATAGACATGAGAGAGCATGGTGAAAAACCAGTATGAGATAGAACGGAGCATAATAAAATAAATTTCATAACAAGGCAAATATAAGAACACACGAAAGGCATGTGAGTCAGAAAAGAGCCAGTAAGAACATAGTAGGGATCGATTAACACCAAGAAAAGAGAAGAAGAAGAGTCAGAATATTTAGGACTTCAGAACCTAATGAAAGAAGTGTCTTTTGAAATCGGAAAAAAAAGGTTTAAGTAAACTTAAGAAACATTGCAAACATATAACAGATCTAAAATAATCGGAGAGAACCTCGATATTTAGGGTTCCAGATGAACCCTAGAGATGAGAAAGGCTTCGAAAATACCCGATCTAAGTCGGATAATGTCATAAACAGGCTCAAAAGACAAAGAGCCACCGGAGCAAGGCCGGAGATGGCCGGAATCTTCGAATCAGTGAAGGCCTGGGTGAAGACCCTCGAGGTCTGGCCTAGATCCTTCGAACAACAGGCATTCAGGAGCCATAGGAGGTGGGTATAGGCTGTCCATGGCCTAAGAAGCCATGAAGCCGGTGAAAACAAGGTGGAACAAGGTAGGGGAGGCTTGGGTTCCGGGGAGCCTTGAGAGAATTTGGGAGTTAAAGGGCGGCTGAAGGAGGGAAATGAATTAGGGTTATGGGTCGTCTGTGAATTAAAAAGGAAATAATCAATCTGAGCCGTTGATCTAGGCTGAGACTAGAAGGGGGGATCCGGTCGGTTTTTTATGGATTGGGTCGGTTTAAAATTTGGGCTGGTTGCGACTGGGCTCAATTGTGGTTAAAGTTGAAATTGCAAAGGGGTTATAAATGAAATGGACGAGGCTCAATGTTAAACAGCCATTTCTTCCCTTTTTATTTTAAAAATAGTTAAAATAATTTCCAAAACCAGTTAAAAGCACTAAATTGATTAATAATCATATAAATATTAATTAAAAGTACTGGGAGCAATTTTGTAATTGCAAAATACTGTTAAACGGAAAATAGGCTATAATTGCAATTATAGCAATTTAGCCTTTAAAATACCAAATAAATTTTATAAAAATGTGCAAAAAATCACATTAATTATATCTTGGTGTAAATATGAAATAAAAATAAATTATTCATCAAAAAAATGATAGTCCGGAAATAATTATTGAGTTTTGTACTATTAAAATAGACAACAAATTGATTTTAAAAACCTTTAAAATAAGGGAAAGATACCAAAACTCTTGGGCATGCTTATATATGCATGTACATACTATTTTGAGAATATCTTGAGTATATAAAATACATAGGGAAAAATTGGGTATCAACAACCACCATACGGTGAAGAGTGGCAAGCCTCAAGAATTCCCATTTATTCTTCTTCCGACACACATCGCCGGATCACACCATCGGTACATATCCGAAAAAGATATAGCTCATCCCAATAATAATTCAAGCAATCCCATTTGAGCTTCTTCCTTTGGTTTGAAGAGAACTTATTCGGTACAATGCCGCTCACAAGATAATTAGCTAAATTGGCAAACCATGGCATCCCGATCATTGAAACATCTAGGAGTTGCTCGTCAAGAAATGAATCATTGATCTCAAGGTCGTCATGTGGCCTCCCCTCCTCCTCCAAACGGGACAAGTGGTCCGCCACTTGATTTTTACTACCCTTTCGGTCTTGAATCTCTAGATCAAACTCTTGCAATAGTAGCACACACCGCATCAACCTTGCCTTAGAATCTTTCTTGCTCATCAAATACTGAAGCGCCGCATGGTCGATTTGAACAATCCCATTAGTACCCATCAAATACGGCCGGAACTTCTCCATGGAAAAAACAATAGCAAGTAGCTCCTTTTCGGTCACTGTGTAGTTGACTTGGGCATCATTCATGGTCTTGATAGCCTAGTAGACTGGATGGAAGATTTTGTTGATTCTTTTCCCCAACACCGCTCCTATCGCAACATCACTAGCATCACACATGAGCTCAAAAGGCAAGCTCCAATCCGGTGCGGTGATAATTGGAGTAGTAGTCAACTTGAACTTAAGCAATTCGAATGCCTTCATACAATCTTCATTGAAATGGAACTTGGCATCCTTCTCCAAAAGTTTGCACAATGGGTTCACCACCTTGGAAAAGTCCTTGATGAATCGGTGATAAAAACCTGCATGACCCAAGAAGCTCCTCACTCCCTTCACGGATGCAGGGGGAGGGAGTTTGGAGATCACCTCAATGTTGTCCTTGTTGACCTCAATGCCAAGCATTGAAATTTTGTGGCCGAGGACAATGCCTTCCTCGACTATGAAGTGACACTTCTCCCAATTCAACACCAAATTTATCTCCTCACATCTAGCCAATACCCTATCCAAATTGTTCAAACAATCTTCAAACGAATTCCCAACCATAGAAAAATCATCCATAAAGACCTCAAGAATGTCCTCCACCATGTCGGTGAAAATAGCCATCATACACCGTTGAAAAGTCGCCGATGCATTACACAACCCAAAAGGCATCCGCGAGAATGCGAAAGTACCATAGGGACAAGTGAAAGTGGTCTTTTCTTGGTCCTCAGGAGCAATAAGGATTTGGTTATAGCCGGAGTATCGATCAAGAAAGCAATAAAAAGCATGTCCGACCAACCTATCGAGCATTTGGTCAAGAAATAGAAGCGGGAAATGATCTTTCTGGGAACTTTGTTGAGCTTCCTATTGTCCGTGCACATTCTCCAGGTGACGGTTCTTGTTGGGATCAATTCATTCTTGTTATTTGTTACCAAAGTCATGCCCCCTTTCTTTGGGACACATTGCACCGGAGAGGTCCACGAGCTATCGAAAATAGGGTACACAACCCGGACATCTAACCACTCGATTATCTCCTTCTTCACCGCCTCTTGCAGTGCTTCATTTAACCTCCTTTGATGTTCAATAGAGGGTTTGGCACCCTCCTCCAAAATAATCTTGTGCATGCAAAAGGCGGGGCTTATACCCCGGATATCCGCCAAAGTCTATCCGATTGCTCTTTTCCTCCTTTGTAGCACCTCCAATATGGACTCTACCTGCATGTTAGTTAAGCAACAAGAAAAGATAATTGGTAAAGTAGAAGAAGGGCCAAGGAATTCATACCTAAGATGCGGGGGCAATGGCTTTAACTCCAAGGTAGGAGGCTCCTCGATTGAGGGCTTTGTTGGAGGAGTCTTCCGTTTTTCAAGATCCAAATATAGCTTTCGAGTTGCAATGCATTCACACACTCCACATAGCAATTAATATCCTCATCATCATCAAGATTGATCAAAACGGTCTCCAATTTGTCTTCAACGTTCATTGTGGCACTAGCACCGTCAACAATCACGCATGTCACCAAATTCACAAACGAGCAAACTTCATTACTTTTCGGTTGCCTCATTGATTTGCACACATGGAAGACCACCTTTTCTTCACCCACCCGGAAAGTGAGCTCACCGGCTTCCACATCAACCAGAGCCTTCCCTGTAGCAAGGAAAGGTCTACCCAAAATGATAGGCACTTCATAGTCCACTTCACAATCAAGGATCACAAAGTCCGCCGGGAGGATGAACTTGTCAACTCAAACCAATACATCATCAATAATACCCAAAGGCGTCTTCATTGTTCGATCCACCATTTTCGACCTCATGGATGTGGGTCTTGGTTGCCCAATTCCAAAAGTTTTGAACACCGAATAGGGCAGCAAGTTGATACTTGCTCCGAGATCACATAATGCTTTGTCAAAATCGGCGCTCCCAATAGTTCAAGGGATTTTGAAAGCACCCGGATCTTCCAACTTCGGAGCCATTGAGTGCACAATAGCACTCACTTGATGAGTCATCTTGATGATCTCAAAATTCATTGATCTTTTCTTGGTTACCAAATCCTTCATGAATTTTGCATATCCCGGCATTTGTTCCAATGCCTTAACCAACGGCACATTAATTGACAAACTCTTCATCATATCAATAAACTTTTTGAATTGGTTTTCACTATTTTGCTTTACAAGCCTTTGAGGGTATGGAGGAGGAGGCATTGGCGTTGGCGCCGTAGCCTTGGGCACTACCGATTCCGGCATGTCAACGTGTTCCCTAGACGGGTTCACCTCTTCTTGCGTCTCCTCCACATTTTCATCTATATAAATTCTCACTTCTTTATTAGCTTGAACCACATTGCTTGGGATTTCATCTTCTTGGACCACAACATCTTCATCCACAATCCTTCTTTGATTTGAGGTGGTTGCATCTCCACCTTTCCACTTCTAGTAGTCACGGCCATAGCATGCCGGTATTATTCCCACCCTTCGGGTTTACAACCGTATCACTAGGTAGTGCCCCCTTAGGACGAGTGTTCAAAGCTTGTGAGATTTGGCCTAATTGAACCTCCAAATTCCGAATAGAAGTGTTGTGCGAGGCTAATTGAGCATCGGAGTCGGCATTATTCTCCATCATCTGATTAAACATGTTTTCAACTCTACCCATCTTATTGGAAGAAGAGCTCGGGCCTTGAGAAGGACAGGGAGGTGGATTGCTTGGTTGTTGGAACATCGGGGGCCTTTGAATACCCGGCCCCCGGTTGTTGTTGTTGTTCCATCCTCCTTGATTATTGCCTCCCCAATTTCTTTGATTGTTGTTACCCCAATTACCTTGATTACTCCAATTGACTTGATTTCCTTGATTGTTCCAATTTCCTTGATTAGGATTGCCACCACTCCAATTGCCTTGGTAGTTTTGGTGGTTCCAATTACCTTGGTTCCCTTGTGACCTCCATTGTTGTTGATTTTGTCCTTGAGCATTGTTTCTTTGGCCTTGATAATTGTTGACATATTGAAATTCTTCTTACTCATTGAACAAATCACCTTGATCATAACCACTATCATCTTGCATAAATTGTTCCGGATGGTTTTGCATTTGTTGACCTTGTTGTCATCTTTTGTTTACCATCATATTTACACCTTCCATTGCAAGCACTTATTTCGGCCCTTGAACTTGTTGAAGCTGAGCTTTGGCCAATTGGTTCATGGTAGTTGTCAACTTGGCAATAGCTTGCCCATGGTCATGTAGCTCCCTGTGTAGGTGAATAACATTAGGGTCACCTTCTGGAACATTGGCTCTACTTTTCCATGCCGAAGAGGTATCCACAATCTCATCAAGAATTTCGCAAGCTTCGGCAGAAGGAGTGTTCATGAAGTTCCCCCCGGCGAGTTGGTTAACCCCACATTGATTAGTTGTGTTGATTCCCCTATAGAAGGTCTATTGGATCATGGCCTCACTCATATCATTGTTTGGGCACTCTTTCACCATGGTACGATATCTTTCCCAAATCTCGTGCAATGGCTCATTGGGTTCTTGCTTGAAAGCAAGAATCTCAACCCGAAGTGTCGCCATATGTCTTGGAGAAAAGAATTTGGAAATGAACTTCTCTGCTAACTCATTCCAAGTGTGGATGGAATGATTGGGCAACATCTCTAACCAGGCTAATGCCTTTCCCCGTAGAGAAAAGATAAATAGCCTCCACCTCAGTGCGTACTCAGAGATATTTGTTTGCTTGCTCCCCCAACAAGTATCGACGAACCCCTTGAGATGCTTGTAGGCATTTTGATTTGGAGTCCAGGTGAAGAATCCCCGTTGCTCAAGTAGTGTAAGCATTACGTTGGTGATTTGGAAATTTCTCGCCCTAATGCGGGGCGGGACTATAGTACTTGCATAACCCTCGTTTGGTAAATGTCGGTGGGCTGCCGCTCTTGGTGAAGGTCGGGAGGGGCGGGCACATTATCGTGAGGCGGGCAGCCTCGTCTATTACTTGAGGTTCAAGAGGAACCTCATCCATTCAAAAAAAATAATTAGTGACTCGGAAGGAAAAGAAGACAAATAACACAAAAACCTAGATATATAGCTAAATCCGTTTAACTCCTCGGCAACGGCGCCAAAAAATTGATGTCCCCCAAGCTCACACCACAATTATAGGTAGTGAGGCGGTCGAAGCAATAATAAAACCCAACGCGAGTCGGGGTCGATTCCTCAGCGAGTTAGAGATGGGATTAGGTATACACCTAGTGTAATTGTATAATGTGCCTCAATTTGCACTTCCACATTCTTGTTGGTTGTTTCTATTTCTACTTTAAAGTATTGATTGCAAGTAATAAACTAAAAGACAATGTTATTGGTTTTGGTTGTTTTTCAAATGATAAAGGATCTAGGGTCGTGACTTCTACCTAGGTGGTTACCTAACGGGTTGAAACTCTAGGCAAGTTTGATTAGTTGGGGTCGTAACATAGCAATCACACACAATTACCCACTCTATACCTCTCGGTAGTTTGAGTGATTTTTCCCAATTTGGCTTTCTCAAGTCCAAATGGGTATTGCACAAATCAAGTGATATATGCTCAAGTCGGGTCTTACTATCTCTAGATTTGACCCTTTAATTGGGGCTATCAATTTCTCCAGTTCACCCCAATTCCTTATTAGCCAAGTTTTAGTAGACTTAGTCTCTCTTTCTCAAGTAGAGACTAAGTCAAATAGGCATGAATCAATGTTTGCAACCATTAATTCTAGAATTCAAGCATAAACAAGGCTAAATATCACTAACCCAATCACAAACAAGCCCTAAAATAAATACCCATTAAGTACCCACACTAGGGTTGGGCCACAACCCTAGCTAAAGATTCAGCTACTCATGAAAAATAAAGAAATACAAGGAGAAATTAAGATAGAACGCATAATAATTGATTAGACAAAGAAAATCTAATGTTTAGAAGTTAATCTAGTACAAAATTACTCAAAACAGTCAAGAAAACGGCTCAGGTGCACTTCTGAAAACTAAACTTAACCTAGAAATGACAAACAGTTCTATTTATACTAAGCTGAAAATATCTGACAAAAATGCCCCTGCGTAGGTTGTGCGGCCGCATAATTCTGGTGCGGTCCGCACAATGAGCTTCTGCGGCCACACAATTATCGTGCGATCTGCATTCTTTGGAACATCGGGGCTTCTGCGGTCCGCATAAAAAAGGGTGCGACAGCACTTCTGATTATGCGACCGCACAAAAATGATGCGGTTCGCACTCCCTGCTTTTGGACATGAAACAACTCTCTGATTCTTCAATCATGTGGACCACATAATAATCAATGACATCGCACTTGACCTCCTGCGGCTGCACAATTTCGGTGCGGTCCACATGCCTTTAGCTGACCCAAACACTACTCTCTGAATCTCCCCTCTGCGGCCGCACTGCTGCCCTTTTATCTTATTTTTGTTCTTGTTTACATTTGACTCCTTTATGAGCTGATTTTGACTTCTTTGGCTCGTTTCCCAATATTCCAACAAGTAAGTACATTTTGTCAGTTTTTGGGAATACCTTTAAGCATTTTTGAGCTAAAACGCAAGTAAAAGAGAGCAAATAAGCGGTCAATATCCCTACTTATCATATCTTCTCAATATGTCGAAGGTTTCCTGCAAATGTTTTGAATGGTCCTCTGCTCAAACCTCATTGATATTCCTATTTGTTCTTCGAACATCCAGTTTACTAGGCATTGATAAGTGGCACCGACGTTCTTTAGTTCGAATGGCCTTACATTATAATAGTAGGTGCCGAATTTGGTGATAAAGGAAGTTTTTTCTTGATCACCCGGGTCCACATCCGGATTTGGTTGTACCCGAATACGTGTCGAGAAAGCTGAATATCATGTGCCCGACCGTCGCATCGATCATGCGATCGATGTTAGGCGAAGGAAAAGAGTCCTTAGGTAATGCCTTGTTTAAGTCTTTGTAATCTACGCACATTCTTAATTTATTTCCCTTTTTACTACCACTACGTTACCTAACCTATCTGGGTACTTAACTTCCTAAATGAAACCTATTTTAAGGAGTTTAGATACCTCGTCTTTGATGAGTGCATGCTTGACTTTGGATTGAGGTCTCCTCTTCTGTTTAATCGGGTGGAACTTCGGATCCAACCTCAGCTTGTGAATGGTTATCTCCGGCGGGATCCTTGTCATATCAAGATGGGACCAAGCAAAACAATCTATGTTAGCTATAAGGAGTTTATTGATCTTTTTCCTGAGCTCAGAAGTTAACCCTGTGCCCAGGTATAACTTCCGATCGGGCAAGTGTCCGATCAAGATGACTTGCTCCAGATCCTCGACCGTTGACTTGGTGGCATCGGAATTATCTAGGGAGATGAACGACCTAGGGACTCCGCAATCGTCATCCTCGCCTGCTCCTTGTTTCTCTAGTTCGGTCGGGACCTGTATCGTTGTTGCTATTTGGTTTCTTTCCTCCTGACTGGCTCTGTGTTCTTTGATGTCGAGAGTGCAGATTAACAGGATCCTTTCATCGACCGCGAACATTTCTTTTGCATCCGGCTACTCTCTGTAGACCGTCTTGATCCTCCTGGTGTGGGGAATTTCAGTGCCTAGTGCAGTGCTGAGGGTACCTCCCTCATGTTGTGAACCCAAGGCCTTCCGAATAAGGCGTTATACCTTATGTCTCCCTCAATCACATAGAATTTGGTATCCTGAATTGTTCCGGCGGTATTTACTGGCAAGGTTATTTCTTCTTTGGTAGTTTCGCATGCCATGTTGAATCTGTTTAAATCCCGGACTACTGGCACTATTTGGTCTTGTAGACTCAACTGATCTACGACCCTTGATCTGATGATGTTGGTCGAGCTACCTGGATCAGTCAACACACACTTAAATCGAGATTTATTTATAGGTACAAATATTACCAGTGCATCATTATGCGGTTGCAAGATGCCTTCAGCGTCCTCATAGTTGAATGAAATGGTTCCTTCTAGGATATATTCTCGGGTTAGTTTTTCGCTTGTGATGGAAACCTTAGTGTGCTTTAGCATTGGTCCTTGGGGAACATCGACTCCTCCAATGATCATGTTGATGATGTGCTGAGGTTCTTCTTGCTCGGTCTTTTTGTTGGAGTCCCTGTTCCTAAGTGATTTTTGGCTCGATCACTGAGAAATTTTTGGAGATGCCCGTTATTGGATAGCTGGGCCACTTCTTCTCTTAGTTTCCGGCAGTCCTCGGTCCCATGGCCATGAGTGTCATGATACTTACACATCAGGTTAGGGTCTCTCTGGGTAGGATCGGACTGCAATGGCCGAGGCCACGTGGTATCTTTGATGCGCCCGATGGCAGATACGATGCTGACATCATCGACATTGAAGTTGTATTCCTATAACCTCGGTGCCTCTCTTGCCTTGAGTGGCCTGTCAAAACCGTTTTTCCAACATGATTCCACGGCTATTGTGGCCTCACTCGCAGGGTTACGCATAGATCTGCTACCCCTTTGATCTCCACTATACGATTGATACCGGTCTCTATTCAGTTTTGGTTCATTATCGACGACTCTCTTAGGCCAATCATTAGTTCTGAGGGGATAAACGGACAGGGAAGGGGCCTCGAGCTGATCGTCCTCGACTCTAATTTTTTATTGGTACCTGTTACGGACGTTGGCCCAAGTTACCGCCGGGTATTCTATCAAATTTTGTTTCAATTGCTGTGAAGCCAAGGAGCTTCGGGGGTTGAGTCATTGAGTGAACGCCTGAACGGACCAATCATCCGCAACTGGAGGAAGGTCCATTCATTCTATTTGAAACCTCGACATAAATTCCTGAGCATTTCGTTATCTCTTTGTTTTACTTTGAAAAGGTCCGATTTTCAGGTCTCGTCCTTGATGGCCTCGGCGTGTGCTTTTAAAAAGGCATCTACAAGCATAGCAAATGAATCAATAGAATTTGGGGGTAAGTTGTGATACCATATCATTTCTCCTTTTGACAGGGTTTCTCCGAACTTTTTCAGTAAAACCGACTCGATTTCGTCATCTTCTAAGTCGTTTCTCTTGATGGCACGCATGTAGGAGGTCACATGTTAATTTGATCCATGGTTCCATTATACTTCGGAATATCGGGCATACGAAATTTCTTCAGGATTGGCTTCGGTGTCGCGCTTGGAGGGGAAGGCTTTTGGACAAATCTATTGGAGTCCAAGCCTTTCAATATCGCGGGCGCTCCTGTGATTTGATCAACTCTGGAGTTATAGGTCTCCACTTTTTTGTCATTGGCCTCCATTTTCTTCTCCCCCGATTCCACCCGCTTTGTCAGTTCCTCAAGCATCTTTATTATTTTGGGATTAGTCCCGGGCTTAGCTTCACCCCGCCTTTCCGTGACTTGCTCATTTCTTCGGGTGTTTTCCCAAGATGGTTCGGGCTGAACTCTGCTTGGGGAGCGACTTTAGTTCTGCAGCTGGGCTATTGCCGCCTGTTGGGCTTGTAACATTTCAAAGATCACCCGCAGATTGATCCTGTCGCCTTCACCGTCGGGCGTACCTCGAGCTGTTGATCGGGCTTCTCCACCAACGTTGTTCTCGGGGTCAGTCGGCTGGTTGGCATCGATGGCCACATGTGAGTTGGCATCGATTGGGTCCGCAACTGGGACTTCGTTGGGGTAGCAGTGGGCACCTCGTTGCTAGGTACTATATTGTTGTTTAAGCCATGGTGGCCAGACTCAGCATCAACGTTCAAGTGAGTAGATTAAGAGTTTCACATTCTTAGATAGATCTAAAATTAAAATTTCAAAGAACAAGTGTAAAATAAAGTGTGTTATGGAAATATATATTAAATTGTCACTATTATCCTTAGCCTCACGGTGGGCGCCAAATTGTTTACCCTTGAAAAACGGATAACAATTCAATTTATTTGCGATTTTAAGGATATGTGGATTAATTCAATACAAGTAATTTATGACGTTAGATAAGCAAAAAAAAAAAAATAGAATAAACAGCCAAACCAGTAGTGATATTGAATCCGTGCTCGATTAAAAGCTTAAAAAGTATCATGCCTTCGGTTCGGAGCCAACACTTATGAAAAACATATGAACAAAAGTAAGAACTTTGAATAACTTTTAGAAACAAATAAAACATGTGTATATTGCCTTGGTATGTGTGTTACAGAGAGGGTATTGAATAATAAACTTCCCCTTTATATAGTATGGGAGTTTTACCCTAAGTACAATTCTAAGAAAGGTAAAGATCTTCCTTTTTGCTAATCACTGATCAACTGCCGATACGGGCTGAGATTCACGCCGTGATATCTGGTCGGGCGCAGATATCAGGGCCCCTTGGTTAATCGTGTGCGGACATTTGGTAATGCTTTCCGGGGTTTCGGAGATCAAATCGGGTCCGGAGGCATGGTCTTGAAGGCTTCGGAGCAGATGTTTTATTCTGGCCTTGATACGGGAGGTTCGCAGCTTTGATTTTGATTCCTTATAGTTGCGTCCTCGCTTCGTCTGCCTTACCGGGAAATCGGGGTGCTCATTATCCCCGGTTTTGTCTGTACACAAATGGAATTTAAAACTATAACTAATTACTATTGTTACAAATAATTTTTATTAGCTTACTTTATCATAAACAGTTTGAAAATACATTCATACAGTACTTATTTTTCGTCATGTTGTTTCAGAAAGCGATTTTGCACTGCATATGGACGGACAACGATCACCTTGCACTACATATTGACGGACAACGATCACCAAACTTCATAAAACAGTATTCCACTTGTTTTTTAACCTATTATTTTGTCTGAGGGTACATTTGAATAGACCCCTAGCAGCTGTAAACTTGACCAGTATAAAATTTTAGTGGCACCCGATTATGCCAAAACAATAAGTAAATTGAAGGAATTAATTAGAACAAAACTTTTTTTGTAATAATGTCTAACTTCTATTTGAGGAAGGATTTATATACTTCAAAGTAGATAACAATTTGAAAGAGGGCCTTGAGCTGCGATAAACCTCCAAATAAAGACTAGAAACAAGTCCAAGTGTTGATGACATGCTGACAACTACATGCTAAGCCGCCATGTTGATATGCACGTGCAGTGCAGACTCCCTTACATGCACGCACACAAGTGTGTATATGTATTACTGCTATTTATTAGTTTTAACCTTTTAGGGTACGCGCATTATACCTCTATTTTATTTTAATAAGTATGTATATTTTATATTAACATTCATTTGATTATAAAGTAAAAGCTTAAAAAGAAGGTATAAGTTTTTAAAAATGATGATTGTTAATCTTAATAAACTTTTTTGATGAATAAATTTTTCATTAGTCACCAAGTGAAGACATTACAAAACAAGCTTAGCTATTGATCTTATTTAGCTAATTACTCAATAAAGGAAGAAACTCGACCATGTAAAAAACTTCAATCAACTCAATCACTATATTTAACTTCATGTTTATTTCACTTTACAATTTCACAAGTTAAATTATGGCAAATAAAAGATACAAAAAAAAAAAACATACATGTGACAAATGGTTGTGGTCTAGTTTTAATGACTTTTATTAGTTAAATTCAAAGTGACTGATATCAGCTTACACATATGAATAATAAATTAAGTTAATCAGATGTTATTTGCAATACTCCTTCAATTAATAGTTCCTTACATATAATGTTTCTTTGCGCATATTCCCTATGTTGTCTTTGTTGCTTTGCTATTATCAATATTCTTTTTTGTATTTGACAATAATGTCCTTGTTGATTGTTGGACACATAGTTGCGCATATTAATCCAACATGTTCTGGAAATACATTAAAGGAAAAACTTGAATTAATTTTATTTTTTTGCTAATTAGTTAATTCAATGACATAATGTTCTTGTTCTCAACATTAAGGAAAAAATATTTTCTGTTGATTCAATTTTCAATATTAACTCATCTCAAATTTTAAGTATTAAACTATATTTTTATCCAATGGAATTCTATTTTCAAAAAGTAAAATAACCGATCGATAATTCACTTTTTTATTTTGCGTGTGTAGATTATTAGTGTTAATAAATTGCCAATCACATCTCCCTCTCTCTTCTATATTCTTAATTTTTTTTGTTATTTATTCTAATTTTAAGTGTAATTTTTAACTATTATATAAAACATTGATGAAGAGACAACAATATTATTTTGAAATATATTATACAAGGAAAATATTATAGTTCAAAAAAACAGTTCAAGCATAATTTACGTTGAAGTTCCAATATAAAAGCTCTACAAATATAAATATTTAAGTTGATCAGTAATTAAGTCAAAGTGGAAATACTATTTCATCAAAATTTTACTTAATTTCCCTTACTTAGAACATCAGTTTATGAATTATAAAGTAATAAGTAATTAAATATTTCAGGATATAATTAAAATTATTTAAAAGAAGCAATTAAAACGATAAGAAAAATGCATAGTGTTGAAAGAATTTTGGCGTGATTTTCATATTCTAATAAAACATGACAGTACGCATATATATGAGTATCTTATATTTTGCGAAATTATAAACATGAATTCAACATTTTATATAATCATATCCCAGTGATAGCTTCGGTAACTTTAACTATTTAATTTTGTGCATCATAAGATTCAATAGTTCGTTTCTTAAGAAATTAATTAAAATAAAGTTCACTGTTATGATAACAGAAATTAACCGGAAAATCCATTAATAATTAGTAGGAGATTTCAGTCTTTTCAATATAATAAATAAAAATTGAAAAAATAAGGCAAAAAGGGGAAAAGCAACATGCTGATGAACTAAAAGTCACCTGTCTAACATTGATGATGTAACACGTAATTTAATTTTACTCTTTTTTCATAATTCGGGAGCTAAATAATCCTTACTAATTTCAAAACTTTAAAAAGAAATTCACATCTTTTCATAGTTGCAGGCATATTTTTAAAATTATCTTGAAAGGTAATACAAGGACTTTAAAAGTACATTGTTTTAAGAATCAAATTATCATAAAATTCAATTCTATATCAAGGGGTGGTTTCAAATTTGCGAGGTCCTAAATATTAAGAAAAATAACATGAAAGAAATTATAATTATTTATAATTCAAATAATGAAAGGATTTATATAAGTTCGATCAATTTTAATGATATTTAAAGTCTTAAATATTAGAAATTCCTACATAGTTCAAATAAAGAAAATTTTAATAAACATATATTTAATTTCAAAGTCTTAACTACTAGAGAAACAATATTATTTTTCTAGTGTGAAATTAAAATTTTAAGGATAAAAAAAGGCTAAGGATATTTCGCTAAGGGTATTCGTGTTTTTAATATAACTAGTTTCTACAAACGTGTGTTGCACGATAATAATGCATGTTAATGTACGATCGCTAAAAATTTTGAACTTCACACTTTTCACGTATATTCTCAATTAATTATTTATAGTATATATTAAGGAATCAAAAATTAAATTTACTTAAGATATTACTTATATGAACGCAAAGTTGATGTGGAAGAAAATGTAACAATATTCAATGTTATTACACTTACATAATTTTGAATTTAAAATGATTCGGCATCATCATCTAAACTTGCAAATGATATATATACTTATAATATGGAAATAAAAAATGTAATTGTATCTTACCTAATAGAATATATGAGTCCACCAAACTATATAGAGACCACATCCTCTATAGGTACTCACTGATAGTGTGCTAATGAAACAGTAAGTAAAAGGAACATAGAGTTTATACGTGGAAAAATTCCTGCTCAAGGGGATAAAAAACCACGACCTAGACTGGTAGGATTTTAACTTCACTATGAGCAACTTTAGATTACAACCTATGTAATCTAGGAATTAAATTCTTAATCCTTCACTAACTTGTAATACACCTATTACAAGCCACTTTGCAATATACCTATTACAAAGACTTCAACTCATGACTAACTCTAGTCACGACACAAGCACTGAAGGTTTATGGTTTTCAAGGGGGTTCCTAAGTAACGCTTCTAAATAAGAAAAGTAGGAATCTCAATGAAGAACAATTACAAAGTTACAACTCAACTAAGGACATACAAGATACTTGCTATAAGAACTGGTCCGTAGTAGTGTTGTTCTTTGTTCTTGATGCACTTGAGAATTGAATGCTTGGTAGGCAAAACGGTTGAAGTTCTTGAATGAATTCTCAAGTGTTCAAGTAATATTTTCTTGTAATGCTCTTTGTTAATACAACTTAGATGACATCACTTGAATGATGTAATCACTTGGTTGGTCAAAGGGGAGTGACTGCAGTACTGTGCAGCACTATTTTTGTGTACAGTGCAGGCAGTCACTTTCTAGTTGTACACAGTTGAATTCGTACTGTTGTCAGGGAAACACAAAGAGATCAGGTCCCTGTGTTGATTCTTTGTCTCCTGAAGTCATTGCAACTCACATTATCCGGAGTCCGTTGATATGAGTTGTGTACCAAGTGTGTCAGGTTCCTTATCTGGTTCTTTAACAGTAAGTTTGTTAGATCATCAAAATATAAAGCTAAGGTACTGTAAACCCATCAATTTCCCCCTTTTTAATGATGACAAACTTAGAAATTGATAACACATATTTATGGAAAAATAAACCAGATGAAGTAATAGGAACTTCACAAGTTCCCTCTGACTTTATTCTTCCCTCTTAATAAGATCCATGTTTCAATTATACTTCCCTCTTTTGGTATCATGAAAAATATACAAGCAAGCAATCATCATAAATAAGTCTAGCGTAGCTAACTCATGCCACATATGTGCACACAACATGATAGAAAAGAGAAACATAAGCATTAAACAACAAAAGAGGATAGTTTTTATAAAACATAAGCCTTTGCCATTACAGCAAAGGAAAAATTTGGACTGTTCTCATCAAGAGCAGTACAAGGAAATTCCATCCACATCACAAAAGAAAAACAAAAACAACTACCATAGAGTCATCAAAAACAAAAAAAGATAATCCAGAAACTGGTCACTGAAGGGTTTGCCTAGGAGACACTAGGAGGAGAGGGCTTAGAAGCTACCGCAAGGGTGTTGAGAACGAGATCAATTTGGGTATTTGCCGACATTTGCTCTGCGAGCAGTTTCTCCTTCAGGTTCTCCACTTGTTGCCTAAGATCAGCATTTTCTTTGGTCAGACGAGCGATCTTCTCATTTGACCCTGGTGCCCCTTGGGCCTGCTGACTCTCCAGAGTGGCATTCCTTGCCTTCAACTTTCGAATCTCCTCAGTAGCACTATTTTGGGCATTGATAAGCTGAGAGATTGTTGAAGTGGTTCCTACCTCTCCAACTTTTTCAACACATTCGCATTCCTCCAAAGTAGTTTGAGAGAAGGTCTGCTTCTTGGTCCCTGTCTTGGGCTGTCCCAACGGCACATCAAAGAACTTGAAGACATGCGTAAGAAGAAATCCATAAGGAAGACTATGGTTCCCATCTTTGAAAGTAGCCACCTTTTGCATGTGCTCAATCATGATGGCTGGCAAGTTTACAGCGCGGAATCCAGCCAGTGCTTCCATCAAATACAGATCAGACTTGGAAGTGATGGACCTTCTCTTAGTACAGGGTAGAAGAACCTTGTTCACCAACTTAAACAATAACTGATAAATAGGAAGCAGAGCTTTCTTGTGTAGCCGTTCCCTCTGCTGGACTGCGCCTTCCTTCACAATAGCATTCCTAAAATTTGACACACACACATTCTTGACAGAGGACATACCATCAGCAGGGACATTAAGTATTTCTCCAAGCAAAGCAGCATCCAGAACAATATCAACTCCATTGACTAAAGCACAAAAATGGTTAGATTCAACAGAAAAGAGGTCTGCATAGAAACTTTGGACCTCATCCTCATAGACATTGGGCACATCCACTTTGAAGAGATGTCCCCACTGTTGAAACTCGACCATTTCTAGTAGTTGTCGCATACCGGCCATTTCAGAGATTTCTGGGTCAAAAGTGTGACCCCACAGAATCTTTTGGTACCTCAATCTTTCCTTACCGAATAGACTTTCACGTTTTATTCTCTTTGCAGAATCAGGTTCCCTCATAGTTTCCAACTTCCCTTTTCCAGACTTTACACTCGATTTACTCTTTCTACTTCACTTCACTAAGACATCTTAATCAGATAATGACTGTTCACCCGCTACTTGTTTCAACTTGTCGCCACTTTTCTCTAACTTTGAACTTGGCGTAGCAACACCTTCCTCTGAAGCATTTTTGGTAGATTGCTTCTTTTTCTGAGACCTTTTAACCAAGGAACTTGGTTCCTCTGTTGCTTCTTCATCCACTTCCACCATAGGAATATTCCTGTCATATACAACCTCTTCATTTTTCACCAGCCTCTTCTTCTTCTTCTTGCTACTCCTTTTACTCTTCTCCAAGGCAGACTCAAACTCCTCCTTTGCCTGCAACCTAGTGGTAGGTCGCTTAGGAGAGGGCTCAGGAGTGGCTACTGGCCTCCTTCTCTCAATGAAAGCATCTAGAGACACATTGTCCTGATCTTCTTCATCACTAGACTGCATGATAGGAGCCAAAATTTCTAGAGGCTCAACATCAAAGTGGGGAGAAGGAGCAGGCGCGAAACTAACCTGGGAAGAGGATCCTTGACCTGTTTTCTCAGGAAAGGGGTCAGGTCCTTCAAGAAAGGTCCCAGTAGTTTCTTCTGGTGCAGAATTTTCAAAGAGCACCACAACTCCTTCTTCCACTAACAACTGAGTCTCTTTCATCTGAGAATCAAGCACAGAAGAGGTGACCCCATACATTATACCCTCAGCAGAAATGGTCAAAATGTTTTGTATGTCTCCTTTCTCTAGAGATTCTATGGGAGCAACAAACTCTGAGACAGTGTTACTAGAAGACTGATCAACACTAACCTCAAAAACCTTTTCGGCTTGTGGATTCTCGCTTTGTTCTCCATCTTTGTTATGTTCTGCAAAAATCTCAGTCGACAGAGACGAGGGACTATCAAGTTTGGGGGTTTCTGAATTCTCAACACATTGAGAGAGAAAAGGGTCTGAGGGAGTGATGGGAGAAGTGGAGGGTGAAGGAGAATCAGGTTTAGGTGCTTCAGTTTCAACATTTGTGGAGACAAGAGGGTTGAGAGAGATTTCACTAGGAGCGGAGGAGTCGAGGGTTTTCTCAGAAAGTGTGGGAAGGGTTGTTTGACTTTCATCCATGGCAGATGAAGTTTGAAAGTTCTGGAGAGGGGTTGAAGAGAGGGAAGGAGAGATAGAGAGAGAGAGAGAGAGAGAGAGAGAGAGAGAGAGAGAGAGATAAAGATGATCGCTCAAAGTTATGAGAGGGTTTTAATGGTAGAAGAGACAATTATGAGGGAGAGAGAAATCGGTGATGAAATGGCGGTAGTTTTGTAGGGAGTTGCAACGTTTTAGAGGGAAGTGAAGGGATTTGAATGAAAAGACGAGACATACAAGGTCTGAAAAGGTTGGTGACATGGCAATTAATTTTTGTTTCCTTTTAAGATATGTATGAAAAATCACAAGACCACTAACCTGTGGTACAAGAACCTGGTTCTTGACCTGTCCTTCAAATGTTCTCAATCCTCTTTTACCTTTCATGCAATGCTTCTGCAGCTTCTATAATCATCATGCGTGTCTACATGCAATGGTATTGAAGTGAGTTAGACTTGGCAGGAAAACACTTTAGCTAATGTTACCTAAATGTGACTTTCATAGCCAAATGGTGGGAATCAGGTTCTCAATTTGGCTTTATTAGCCCCAGCTTCAGCCTATTTCTCTCAAAATCTTCTCTACTCAGTGCTTTGGTGAAGATATCTGCAATTTGGTTTTCTGTAGTACAAAACTTTATACAGATAAGCCCTTTCTCCATATTGTCTTTAAGAAAATGATGTCTCACATCAATGTGCTTGGTTCTTTTATGTTGAACCGGGTTCTTGGCCATGTTGAGTGCACTGGTGTTGTCACATAGAAGAGGCACACAATCAGTGTACACACCAAGATCTTCCAATTGCTGTTTGATCCATAGGAGCTGAGCACAGAAGGTAGCTGCATCAACATATTCTGCTTCAGTTGCTGAAAGAGCAACTGAGTTCTGCTTTATTGTGCCCCATGAGATGAGACATGATCCTAGAAAGTGAGCCATTCCAGAAGTACTTTTCCTGTCCACAAGATAACCTGCATAGTCAGCATCAGCATACCCAATAAGGTTAAAATTATCACCTGAAGGGTAGTACAGGACCAGGTCCTTTGTTCCCTTAAGATATATCAAAATTCTCTTGGCAGCATTCAGATGAGATTCCTTGGGATTTGACTAAAACCTTGCACATAGTCCCACACCAAAGACAATATCAGGTCTGCTGGTAGTGAGGTAAAGAAGAGACCCAATAATGCCTCTATACATGGTTTGATTTATAGGAGAGTCAGATTCATCCATGTCCAGTCGAGTAGCAGTGGCAATGGAAGTGTCAATCACTTTTGATGCTTCCATATCGAACCTCTTCAGAAGCTCCTTGATGTATTTCTGTTGACTGATGAATGTACCCTTTGTGGACTGCTTCACTTGAAGACCCAAGAAGAAATTCAACTCACTTGTCATGCTCATCTCAAACTCACTTCTCATGAGTTTGGCAAATTCTTCACACTGTGAATCAGTTGTTGCCCCAAAAATGATATCACCAACATATACCTGAACGATGAGCAGGTTCCTCCCTCGTTTTTTCAGGAACACGGTGTTGTCAATTTTTCCTCTTGTAAAACCATTTTCTAAGAGAAACTTTGACAGTCTTTCATACATGCTCGAGGAGCTTGCTTCAACCCATACAATGCCTTGTCAAATTTGAACACATATTCAGGATGTTCATGACATTCAAAGCCTAGAGGTTGCTTTACATAAACTTCTTCCTTGAGGAATCCATTCAAAAATGCACTTTTGACATCCATTTGGAACAGAGTGAATTCCATATGTAATGCAATGGCAATAAGGATTCTGATGGCTTCCATGCGAGCAACTGGAGTAAAAGTCTCATCATAATCAATTCCTTCCTCCTTATTGTAGCCTTGAACCACTAGCCTTGCCTTGTTCCTTGTAGTGTTTCCATGTTTATCAAGCTTATTCCTGAATACCAACCTGGTTCCTATGATAGTTCGATTTGAAGGTCTAGGTACCAGGTGCCATACTTTGTTCCTTTCGAACTGATATAACTCATCTTGCATGGCTGTGATCTAGTCTGCATCTTTTAAGGATTCCTTGATATTTTTGGGTTCTATTTGGGAAAGAAAGGCTGAGAAAGCAAGTGAATTTCTGGCTTTTGATCTAGTTTGTACTCTTGAATCCAGAGGGGTAATTATATTTTCAAGAGGATGGGAGCTTTTGTGTTTCCAATTGGGCACTTGAGCGTCATTTGTAGAAGAGTTGGGTACGTCTGACTGGTTCCCTTGCATTCTTCTCTCAGCTACCTGTAGAGTACTTTGAACTGCATCAACAACTCTTTCTTCAGCTTCAGTAGTTGTAATTGTGGTACCTGGTTCCTCTCCAGCTGATGAGGAAGGGATTGCATTGTCTTCACTTGATTCCTTCACTTGACTCATCATGTCTGCCTTTCCGTTTGCCATATCAATGACTTCACCTAGAACTAGAAAGGGCTCTCCATCCTGATCACCCTTGTTTCTCTTCTTACAAAAATGGTATGACTCATCAAAGATTACATGTACACTCTCCTCTACGCGCTAAGTTTGCTTATTGACCTTGTAGGATTTACTTTGAGAAGAATATCCCAAGAAGATTCCTTCATCACTCTTGGCATCGAATTTGCCAAGCTAATCTTTTCCATTGTTGAGAAAATAACATTTGCATCCAAACGTTCTTAAGTGAGTCAGCTTGGGCTTCCTTCCATTTAGCAGCTCATAGGGAGTTTTGTTCAAGAGAGACCTGATCATGCACCTGTTCACCAAGTAGCAGGCAGTGTTGACAACTTCAGCCCAGAAGTTCTTAGAAATCCCACTATCGATCAACATTGTCCTTGCCATTTCTTCAAGAGTTCTGTTTTTCCTGTCCACAACTCCATTTTGCTGTGGAGTTTTGGGGGCTGAGAAGTTATGGGTAATGCCATTCTCGTTGCAAAAATCATCAAACTTAGCATTGTCAAATTCTGTTCCATGATCTGATCTTATGCACTTTTGAATCCATCTTCACATGAATTTTCTTCATGAAGGCTACAAAAACATCAAAGGTCTCATCTTTTGATCTAAGAAAAAGGGTCCAAGTGAATCTAGAATAGTCATCCACCATTACAAAAATGTATCTTTTTCTTCCCCTGCTTTGCACTCTCAGAGGACCACAGAGATCCATATGAAGGAGATCAAGTGGTTTTGAGGTGCTGACATCCTTCTTAGGCTTAAATTAAGATTTCACATGCTTCCCTCTAGCGCAGGCATCACAAACTTTGTGCGCCACGAACTTTGACTTGGCAGACCACGCACCTGGTCCTTTTGAACTAGCTTATTCAGTAGAGAAAAGCTTGTATGCCCCAGCCTTTTGTGCCACAGCTCAGCATCATCATTAACTGCTTTTAAGCAACTCAGATCACCACTTTGTAGCCACTCAAAGTCAGCAACGTAGATGTTCTTGTACCTTTTGGCCACCAGTACCACTTCACCTGTTACTAGATTGGTAACTGTGCATATCTTTAATAGGAACTCCACCTTGTTTCCTTTATCACATATTTGAGAAACACTCAAGAGACTGTACTTGAGGCCATTGACGTATTACACATGCTCAATTGAGTGAGTGAGTGATTTCCCAATCATTTCAACTCCTAGAATATATCTCTTTTTCCCATTGCCAAAGGATACACTCCCTCCTAGAAGGGCTTTTAGTGAAAGGAAGTCCATGGTATCCCCAGTCATGTGCTTTGAGCATCCACTATCCATGAACCATTGTTGACTACTTCCTTTTGTTGTTCCCTGCACAAAGAAATCAAGGGTTAGATTTAGGAACCCAAGAAAGTTTGGGTCCCTTGTAATAAGCAAGAGGATGAATAAGTGCTCTTTTAGTCCAAGTAGGTAACATGCGTTTTTTATGAGTGGCACCTGGTCTCTTTTCAGCAGTTAGTCTTTCAGCAAAAACTTTGTTTTTCTGAAGAGACTGAACCCTAGCTTGACAATTTTCTTTGAAATGCCCATTGTTCCCACAGTGGGTACACAGCCAATTATCGGGTACAGTAACATACTTGCTATGGGGGTTGTATGGAGTTCTCTCCCTTTGAAATCCTATTTCCTGCCTGTTTCTACCATTGTGAACATGCATGGCAATAATAGCATTCGAGGACCAGGTCCACTTAATAGACTTTTCAAGATCATTTTTACTCTATCCAAATCTGCTTGGAGTTGTCTAGTTTTCTCAAGTTCAGCACATAAACTAATTTTTACAGCATTTAATTCGTTTTCTAGCCTGATATGTGCTTCACTAGCAAATCATTTTCCTTTATCAGTCTTCCTATACCCACAATCTACTTTGAGTTCCTCTATTGTTTCCCTCAAATCTATAATCACAACTAGGAGGTCATCTCTTTCTTGCTCTAAGGCATCAATTTTTTTCACTAAGTCATTCTTTTCTTCACTTAGATTTCAATGGTTTCTTTTAGGTCAACAACTACTACCATCAAGTCGTCTCTTTCATGTCCTATACTAACAATTTTTTCAGTTAAAGCCACCTTTTCATTCTCTAGATCACTTATTGTTTCCTTAAGATCAACCACACACACTACCAAGTCATCTCTAGTTTGTTCAGCATCTCCTAACTCTATGGTCAAGGCATCCGTATCATCTACAAGACTATGATAGGCATCAATTAACACATTTGCTAATGACATGAGTTTCTTAGAAGAGTAGGATTTTAGATTTCTGTGAACATCCCTGAAGTTTACCTCATCATTGTCATCATCTTCATCATTGTCTGATTGAGCCATCAAAGCAAATATTGAATCATATTCATTTGCTTCACTTTCAACTACAATCATAGAGCTATCACCTGTATCTGTTTCTTCTTCAGACTCACTGGAGGAATCTGCCCATGCTGCAAGAGCTTGCTTCACAACATTGTCACCGACGTTCTTTCTTTTGAAGCGTTTTTTAGGAACCGGGTTCCTCTTTGCTGCTTTATCAGGGTTGTACTTGAAATGTTCTTGCTTCAAGAGAGGGAAATCCTTGATAAAATGCCCTGGCTTTCCATATTTATGACAAAGGTCATAATTCTTTGTTCTGCTGGAACTGCCTCTACTTGGTATCCCTCTGTTTCTTCTGACCATCTTCTGAAACCTTTTGGTTAAATAAGTCGTGTCACTGTCCTCCTCACTTGAGTCATTACTTTCAGCTTTGAGTATCAGGTTCTTTTCCTTCTTTGGTTTTCTTCTTTCACTGTCCTTCTTCTTCTTCTTCATTTCGTAGGTTTTCAGATTTCCAACAAGCTCATCTATGTTTAGCTCTTGAAAATCCTTTTCTTCAGTAATGACATTCACTTTACCCTGCCATGAACTGGGCAGGACAAAGAGAATTTTTCTCACAAGCATGTTCCTAGGAATTATTTCACCAAGCGAGTGTAGCTCATTTATGATGGAAGTGAATCTTTTGTGAATGGATTCATCATCCTTCATTATGAAGAGTTCATACTCGGTGGTGAGCATGTCAATCTTAGATTGCTTTACTTGAGTGGTTCCCTCGTGAGCTGTTTTCAAAGCTTCCCATATCTCTTTGGCAGATTGACAGGCTGAGATCCTGTTGTATTCATCAGGTCCTATGCCACACACCAAAGCTTTCTTGGCACAAAAATTTTCTCAACAAATTTCCTATCTGCGTCGTTGTATTCCTTCCTGATTTTTGGCATCGTCACTAGAGGGTCTCCAACCTTCTTTGTTGGGACATAAAGACCATCACAAATAACATCCCACAACTCAGAATCTTTTGCCATGATAAAGTCATGCTATAGTGTCTTCCACCACCCATAGTATTGCCCATTTAACCTAGGTGGTCTATACATAGACTGACATTCTTTAAATTTTGGTGGAGCAGCCATGAGGATCCTTTCTGGGTGTTAACCTGATAGAAAGAACCCACTCTGATACCAATTGATAGAATATATGAGTCCACCAAACTATATAGAGACCATATCCTCTATAGGTTCCCACTGATAGTGCTAATGAAACAGTAAGTAAATGGAACAGAGAGTTTTTACGTGGAAAAATCCATGCTCAAAGGGATAAAAAGTCACGACCTACACTGATAGGATTTCAACTTCACTATGAGCAACTTTAGATTACAACCTATGCAATCTAGGAATTAAACTCTTAATGCCTCACTAACTTGTAATACACCTATTACAAGCCACTTTGCAATACACCTATTACAAAGACTTCAACTCATGACTAACTCTAGTCATGACACAAACACAGGAGGTTTATGGTTTTCAAGGGGTTCCTAAGTAACACTTATAAATAAACAAAGTAGGAATCACAATGAAGAACAATTACAAAGTTACAACTCAACTAAGGACATACAAGATACTTGCTATAGGAAATGGTCCGTAGTAATGTTGTTATTTGTTCTTGATGCACTTGAGAATTGAATGCTTGGCAGGCAAAACAGTTGAAGTGCTTGAATGAATTCTCAAGTGTTCAAGTAATGTTTTGTTGTAATTCTCTTTGTTAATACCATTTAGATGACATCACTTGAATGATATAATCACTTGGTTGGTCAAAGGGGAGTGACTGCAGTTCTATGCAACACTGTTTGCGCGTACAGTACAGGCAGTCACTTGCCAGTTGTAGACAGTTGACTTCGTACTGTTGTCAGGGAAACACAAGGGGATCAGGTCCCTGTGTTCATTCTTTATCTTCTGAAGTCATAGCAACTCACATTAGCTGGAGTCCGTTGATTTGAGTTGTGTACCAAGTATGTCAGGTTCCTTATCTGGTTCTTTAACAGTAAGTTTGTTAGATCATCAAAACATAAAGCTAAGGTACTGTAAACCCATCATTACCTAATACTTCTTTCTATATGTTATTTTTGGCGTTTGTTCCCTTATGATACTTTGGCCACTTTGTTATGATTAGAACTCTTGTTGTCGACATAGATATGTCTCTTGAAAACGCAACATTATTTGTCGATGTAATGAAATATGTTGAATCAAATATAGTCCAACATTTGAAATTAGTCGACTATGTATTTTATTTATTATCGTCAGTACACAAGCGTACTTGCAATTATTTTCGGACAAATTTAAGAGGATATCTTTTATTTTCTTTGGTGAAAGTTAAATTTTGGGAATAAACACATGCTTGGAAGGCGGAAGCACATATATCCATCGTTATTTTTACATGTTGACGTTATTGTCAAATCCTCTTTATACCACCGTTGTACCACTACATAAATCATTTAACGGATCTAAGTCTTAATAATATAGGGGGTATATTTTTCTTCAAAACTAATCTATATATATAAAAAGAGTATTTTTATGTTCGTCTGTTATTGCAAATGTAAACACTAACACGTATATATAATAATATATAATAAAATTAAACAATGACTCTAAGTGGTGGAAGGTCTTTTAGTGTTAAAGTATTTAAGTAATCTTTCTCGGAATAGATGTTGGTGTTGCTTTTTTTGTGGAGTCAAAACTAATTTTTTTTTTGCTTGTACCACTTTAGCTATATGGGGAACAAAGTTGAAGTATATTGCTAAAATTCCTAACAAAAGATTCTAAAAGAAGGTATAAAATTGTCTGCAGCACCTAAACTCTGAGTAAATAAAAGAAAAAAAAACACCTTTTCAAGAAGGAATCTAATTCAAATGTCTTCAATTCCAGAAATTCTAACGCGTGCAAATAAAAGAGAAAAGTACCGTTTCGAGTAAAAAAATTAAGTTGTCTTTCATTCCTAAACAGTAAACACGTGCACGTAACAAATGTCAAATAGCTGCACCTAAATGTAAATTGGAGCTGTCAATATGGGCGGGGTCGGGCTAGCTCAGCCCAGCTTACATGGGCTTAAGTAATTGACGGGTTGGGTTGGGCTAGCCCATCATTTTGATGAGCCTTATAATAGTCAGCCCATCCCAGCCCTATGTGGGCTGCGGGCCCCCACGGGCCGGTCCATCATTTTTGTATAATATAATTTTATATTTTTTCTTTAAGTTCTAACAAAAAAAAAAGATAATTATTTAAAACGTAAAAAAATCTTATTGGAAATTTTTTGCAAAACTTAATAACTTTTTATATTGTTCCAATATATTACAATAAACACAAATAAAGTAAAAGAAAAGACCATTTCATTCACTAAAACTCAAAACTTAAAGCAAACTATTCAAGAGAACGTCCATGACGCTTATGAGATATCCAACACATGATCTTCATCAAACACATTTGAATCCGCTTGTTAGAAGGTTGTTTTAACATCTTCACTTTCATCTACATTTACAATTCGTTTGCAATATTAATTAGTTAAATATTGAGAATCATTAAAATTTTAAAACTAATTAACGTTTCAAGACTTTGATCTTTTAATATCATGAGCTTAAAACTTTAAGCTTGGGATACTCTTCTTATTATTTTTTGTCATATAAATTTTTATTTTATATATTTTAAATACATATTTTTATTAGGCCCACGGGTCGGCCCGGCCCAGCCTCAGTCAAGCCTCACGGGCCACGGGCTTACTTGAGTCGGGCTTAAAAGCCTCGTTTCTAAATGGGCTCCAAAAATTCTGGCCCATCCCTGCTAAACACGGGCTCGGCCGGACCGACCCAACGGGCCAAGCCCATATTGACGGCTCTAATGTAAACATAAGAAAAAAATAGTGGCTCTACCTAGTCCCGTCAAATCATTGCCATCTAGAGGATTTTTTCGTAAAAATTGCACGGGGCGCCCTATTTGGTCGCCCCCATTTAACCTATACCCATTTTTTTTTTTTAAAACTTTTAACTTGTACCCACTTTTTAAACAACCTCAGCTCCCTTTCTTCTCCGCTTTAGTACCTCACCAGAAGAAAGCAAGGATCTAGATTGAGATCAATATGCATAAAAACAACATCACAAGCTGTGCAAAAGCTACCCTTTTCACGTTCTTACTTTATTTTTTAGCTTTTCTTTTTTCCAACTGTATGTAATATTAATAGTTCCAACTAAATCTGATGTTGTCTCTCACTGATCATAGTGGTTTTTGTAGCTAATAGTTGTTGTGTGTTTGTTCTTTTTTCTTCCTTTAAAAGAAGCACTAGAGAAAGCACACCTTGTAGCCTGGTGAGGGAAGCCGATGCTACGGTCAACCCTGGTTCTGCAACAAGGCGAACAAACTTATACTGTCGTGTATTTTGAACTAATGTAAAACTTCAGCTCTAGTATGTAATATTAATAGGTGGTAAAAAAACTTCAGCCATAGTATAAGTGGTAAAAAAACTTCAGCTCTAGAGCTGAAGTTTTTGTGTTGTAACTGGAAACTTCAGCTCTAGTATGTAATATTAATAGGTGGTAAAAAATCTTCAGCTCTAGAGCTGAAGTTTCCCAGTTACAACACAAAAACTTAGAGCTGAAGTTTTTGTGTTGTAACTGGAAACTTCAGCTCTAGTATGTAATATTTAATAGGTGGTAAAAAAACTTTAGCTGTAGAGTTGAAGAGCTGAAGTTTTTGTGTTGTAACTGGAAACTTCAGCTCTAGTATGTAATATTAATAGGTGGTAAAGAAACTTCAGCTTTAGAGCTGAAGTTTTCCAGTTACAAAACAAAAACTTCTGCTCTAGAGCTGAACTTCAGGCCCGGCTACTAGAATGCTGAAGTTTTGCGTGATTGCCTTTGCTACTTCAGCCCCGTATGCTGAAGTTATGCGAAAAAGCGGGTACGCTTGCAATTTTTTTTGCAAAGCGGGCACAAGTTAAAATGTGACACAAAAAGCAGGTTTACATGCAAATGCCCCAATTTTTTCAATCAAAGTAATTTTAAGTTTTCTTTTCCGTCATTGCTTTAGACTATATTCTTTAGAGGTTAATGTACTATTTTGATTTTTTTTATTATTTTACTTATAGTTTCTTTTTCATTACTCTCTTTGAAAACAGTTTGATAATGTGAATTTGTGAAAATGTCTTCATTTATGAAGGCAAAATTAGATAATGTAATTATACAAATGAATATTAACCTTGTGTTTAACCAAAAAAAAGTATCTTTCGATCAAAGCCTATTTTTAGAAGAACTCGAGTTATCGATAACCAAGAAATTTCGTACTTTCTCAATTAAATAAAGGGAAAAGACAAAAATAAGTAAAGAATTAACTGATTGCAAATAAGAATTAACTGATTGCAAAGTCAAGATAGCAGAAAAGTAAAATGAATATATTCCAGTATTGTCTCTGATGTCCTTACAAATGAAATTCTCTTCCCTTTTATAGGATTTTACAAGTATAACTGATAGATCTTAAATATTCTTACCTTATGTTTTGATGATCTAACAAACTTTCTGACAAGAACCAGTTAGGGAACCTGATCTACCTTGGATTGCTGCAAACTCCAACGGACTCTAGTAAAAGATGAATTGCTACACTTATAGGAGCTAGGAACCAGACAAGGACCTGATGCTCTTGTGGTTCCTATATAGCAGCACAAGTCATTTGGACACAGTTGGAACTGAAGTGACTGGCGGCACTGTTTCTGCCACACTGCACCACACTGTCAGCCCACTCATTCTCTAACCAAACAAAGTACTCACATCATTTCAAGTGATGTGACCAAGATGTACTAAAGGGTTTTTTTATACAAAACATCACTGAATGGTTTCAGTTTCATGGATTCAAGCCTTTAGCAAAAACAGAAAAGATCATTCTCTCAAGCTTGAAGAACAAGGTTGAACGCTACTACGGACCAGTTCCAAAATGATTAATTATTGCTGTCCTAGTTGAGTTGTAACCTTGTTATTGCACTTACAATATCTCCTAAATTGCTTACTTAGAAGTTTACTGATTAGGAACTCTCTTGTAAATCCTCAGACTCGTTGAGTTTAGGTTGTGGCTAGATTTAGTCATAAAGAAAAGTCTTTGTAATTGTAGTATTGAAAAGTGACTTGTGGTGATAGTACCACAAGTTAGAAAAAGCCTTTGTAACAAGGATAGTCACAAAGTGGCTTGTGGTAAAGGTGCCACAAGTTAGTTTGAAGTCTTTACAATCAGAAGCATTGTAAAGTGACTTGTAATAGGTATGATTACAAGATAGTGAAGTTAAAAGCTTACAGGGCAGGTCGTGGTTTTTTGATCGCCTTGTGCGGGATTTTTCCACGTAAAAATCCTCTGCCTCATTTACTTACTGCCTTACTAAGTGCTCTCACCAGAAACTTGTAGAGGACCAGGTACTCTAAGATTTGGTGGACCCATACAAGCTAATAATAACCTTTCTTCCTTTTATGGCCGAATCATTACGACATTAATTACATTAATGACCCGTTATAATTTGCAATCGTATTTGTTTATGGAGATTCTGTAACATTTCCAATTCTTCTTCCTTATTAATTAAAGGTTCGTGAATCTTTCCCTTCTTACTTTCTTGATTCATTCAACCCATATTTACTGAATGATTTAGACTCGAGAAATCGCATCATTTCATCTCGTGAGTGATTTGCTCGTTCCTCTTGTATCTCGTGCATCTCCTATCGCAATATTCCAGCTGTCACCTTCTTAATGATCCACGTATCATGCCTCGTCAGCCACACATAATTCCATGTGTCATATTTATTTTCTACTAATACAGATAGTCCCCCAACTTGCCAAATATTTTGCAATTGAATATTTGGGAAGTGGTATGTATTTATGGCGGGAACTTTTGCCGCCATTTTCCATGAATCATTACGAATTCTTCATAACAAACGCGTCGTACGCCACTTCAATTTAATGCATGTGCCACGTGGCGTCTATCGATTGGGTATGCAACTCATCAGCAGTTTTTAGGGCTTTTTTGCGGCTGCGTCAGTCACAAAGTGACTGTTTCATTATGACGTCTCCATCATGACTCACTTTACATGACGGTTGCTTCTTCTTATAAATACCTCATATGCCTTTAGTTTCACGGAAACCTTGATTCTACAGTATTCTTCTTCTCTAATCTTTCTTGTTCTTCAGTACTCATTATTTTCTTGCATCCATGTCTTCATCAAACCCCAATCCTCGAAGAACAATAATTGTAGATGAACTTCCCCCTTCAACTGCTCCGGTTAGGAGTAGAAGAGGCGGTAGGTTATGTAGCTTAGGGTCTTTATCTGTTCGTGGTTCTTCTTCTCAACCCAACGTTGTTTCCCCTTCTTCATCTAGAACTATGGCTTCTTCAACCCATAGGTCTTCTGCAAGAAATAGGGAATCAAATGAGCCCCTTCGAGAATCAACAGTTGATGAAATTATTCCTGCGGAATTTTCTTTCTCCACTGATCGTGAATCAATTAGAAACCGATGTCTTTCCTTTTCAGATTGCTGATGGTTTGATTTCTCTTATGCGAGAGAATGCTACCGGAAACCTGATTTTCCAATTTTAATTCCTGGTCCAAATCAAAGGATAACTTCGTACCTAGCTGGTTACTCCTTCGTTTACACATATCCTTTCACTTTAGGTTTCAGACCCCGATTGACCCAGTCATCATAGAATTTGTCGCTTCTTCGATGTTTGTTTAGGACAGATTGGTCCTATTGTATGGAGATTTGTTGCATGTTTACGATACCTATCTAATTTGGCCTCTTTACCTTTCACCTCTCAACACCTGCTTCATCTGTATTTCCCTAAGTTGTTCTGCTCAAGGGTTTTCCCTCTCGCTGCCAGGAGCAAAAGAGTATTGGTTAGCCCTGAAGATGATAAGGACTGTGGCTGGTATGTCCGTTTCGTTGCTACCCCCACAAGTGGTTTAGTGGGTAAATAGAACATGTCTTTCTAGAGAAGTGGAATTTTGCACGTAAGTTTTTTTAATATATCTTTCTTCTTTTATGAGGGAGGAAAAAACCGACGATCTCATGGATTTTTTCTCTTTTTAGAAACCATGGAAGTTTTTGATGAAATTCCAAACTTCCGTTCTTGGGTAGAGAAAATGTTATTGGTTGATCCCATGGAAAGAAGATCCTGGGAATACCTTTCTCATAGGTTTGGCTGGAAAGTCAAAATCATGGTATCCTTTCCTCTAATTTTCTTCCTTTCTTTCGTATTTAATTAGGGATTCTAACTTTTTCCTTTGCTTGGATTCCCCATTCGAGGTGTCAGTGCCGCGTCTATTACTTCATTAAGACTTTCTTTGTCTCTTACTCAAGAAATGATTTTGAATTCCTCATCAAAGAGAAAAGCTGAGAGAGCTCATCGCTTTGAAGGTGACGAGGAACGAGAAGAGGGTTCTTTAGTGCGCAGGCCTCGGGCTAGGAGGCGCGTTATTTTGGATGATGAAGTCATCCCTCCTCCAAGTTTAGTTCCCGTGAATAAGCCTGAAAATGTCATTTTAACGAGCTCTGATGAAGAGATGAATGTTGCACCTCGTGATTCTATTGATCAATTGTTTTCCCGCGGTTTTGATAATGAAGATTTTGACATTGTTATTGAAGAATCACCTCTTGCCTCCTTTCTAGTGTCTACTCCTATTGGTTCTCAAGTTCTTGCTCCTATCATTGCTGCTACAGCTTCTTCCATGGTTGTTTTCACTTCCTCGGCTGTCCCTACTGCTACCACTTCACGTGTTGAAGTTGGTTCTTCTCCCTTACTTTTCCATTCTTTCCAGAATAGGATTTTGCTTAATATCATTTGGATGGACTCAGATCCTTTCATGTAGGAGAGTCTTTGATGGGCTTTGAATTTGGATAGATCCAGTGGGCCTTCTTGCATGGACTTGGGCTTGCTTACTGGCTTCGCTGAGGATGGGATTCCCTACCCGATGAGTCTGGCTAGGCTATTAGGCACCTTTGGTCTAGGCTTTCTCAGGCCTATCAAGAAGTCTGAAGCTCCGTCTACAGAAGGTCTAATTCTGAGCCGAAGCTCTATTTATTGCCCTATTCCCTTTCCTGACCAAAGCCACTTAGTAGCAATAAGATGATGAAAAAAGTTACCACTGAAGTCCCCGAGGATGGTAATCTTTTAAAAAAGTCTGGCCAAGCCGATGTATGGCTAAAATCTTTAATTATCCCAGTTGAGAAGTCGAAGTTGGAAAGCCACAGTTCTTTAACATGGATGAATGATATTGTTCATTCATCTTTGAAGGTATAAGCCTTAGCTTTTTTTTTACTTCCCCCATGATTTTTATCTTTGTTTGATAATCATTTCTTTCCTTTCTTGTGTAAATCAATTTGATAGGCACGGAGCTTATGAAGAGAATTGTCAATACTGAGCAGATAGTTAACAATTATCATACGGAAGCAGATAATTGGAGGGAACAGTACGAGAGTCTTCAGCTGGAAAAAGAAATTTTGGATGAGGAGAAGTGTGATTTGGAACAAGTACAAGTGATGTCACCAAAATTGGCAATTGAAAAAGCCTTTTCCAATCAAGTGGGCAAGGACAAAGACATTCTTGAGTCTTCATTCGCGGAGCAACTTTCTAAGGCTATCGAAGAAATTAGGGGTTTGAAAGATTTGCTTAATCAGAAGGAGATTTATGCCGGGGATCTTGTTCAAACGCTCACTCAGGCTCAAGAAGACCTCTGTGCATCTTTAGAAAAGGTCCAGTTCTTGGAGAGATCATTCGCCCCTTTGAAGGCTTCTTATGATGCTTGTTTGGCTGAAAGAGAAGACTTAGAGGCTGAAATTGAGCAATGGGAAAAAGATTACGAGGCCCTTGAAGATAAATCAACTCTTGATGTAAGCTGGGCCTTTTTAAAAGAGCGCCTTTGAGACTTTGATGGAGGCTAGCCAGTAAGACTTTGACTTGACTACTGAGATTGCAAAGGCTAAGGAAACTATTGAAAAAACTCAGCAACGTCAGAGCATTTCCTCACCAGAGGTCGGCGTTCCCGAAGGTGATGAACTTACTCCTGGTGAAGTTGATGTTCAAGCCTTTTCTGCTCAAGTTGTATCTTCTCCCGTTGCTGATGATGCCTCATTGGACTCTCTTGCTGCTGATAATACTGCTTTAGATCTTGCCCCATAGTGTTCTATGAACTTTTGTGGGGAAGTTTGTTTCTTTTTTTTTGAATAGTTGTCAAGTTTTTACCCCTGGTCTGTTTTTGGTTCATTATGTCACGCCCCAAAAACTGAGGGACATGACCGGCGCTCGACCGGGTAGCCCCAGTCAAGCGGACCTGGGTGCCTTTCCTATCCCACGTGTTACCCCGTGTTTTCATTACTCATTAATCAAAGGAAATAGCCATTTATAGTTAAAACACCTTTCTACGAAATATACATAACAAACATGGTTACTTAGCGTGGTTTACAACTTACATCGCCCAACATACAAAATATATATTACATAAGTTCACAACCCACATTTCCTGTCTACGGAGCCTCTAAGGATGCAAAAGGATGATACAATACTTACAGGTAACAAGGCTCCGGCTATACCTTACACAAATACCCAAAACGAGACTCCAAAATAAAAGCGGCATGAGCCACGTAGGGCCCCGGGAGGAAAGGGGCTCACCAATTCAGCTGACAGGAAGTGAAGGAGTGCTACGGTCGGTGGACTGGAGTACCTGCTATAGATCCAGCTACAATCATAACACGAATGTAGTGCCCCCGAAAAAAGGGACGTCAGTACATTTGAATTGTACTGGTATGTATGAACAAACTTTACCCCAAGTAAACTCAAACAATACACAAGTAACGTACAATATTAGATTTAACAATCACATGCACATGAAAGGAACAACCAATGTCAAACAAGTTTCACAATCTCTCCTTTTTCCCTTCCAACATCATTTCATCACATCAATGATTTCACAACTTTCACATCTGTTCATTTCAATAGTGATTTCGATCACTTTTCCACCCTTATTACCTCGGCCACCCTTATCACCACAACCCACACCTTATAACTTCATGTTGCGATGCGCAACCCGATCCCACCGGACAATCACATTTCACACAACAACATTAGTTCACAGTTCAATCACATGGCTTCAGGCCATCCAGAATATCATTTCACAACAACAATAACAATTTCACATTGAGTTTTCATTAACCTCAATACCATTTCCATCATATATAACAACCCGTATACAATTGAAGTCACAACGATAATTGCCCACGACAAGTCACATATGATATTACCACAGTTGTTTCAATTGCATCAATTACGATTTCTTTCCATCACTTGTTACACAACTCTTACCACATAAACACATTCACACACACACATACACTTGGCTTGTTGCCATTTACTCACGCCATTATATTGCGAAACTTAACCAACAACTTCCAAGGCATATTAATCACAAGAATTCACAAATAGTCCACATAAGTATCACATACCAATTACTCGTACACCAAACAAGGTGGCTTTACAAAGGTTAAAGTTAGCCATACATACCTGGAATCGAATTTCCCCTTTTTACTTCTACTTCGGCTCACCAATAGCCTAGTATCGACAATCTAGTTCACAAGCTAACACATAAATCTTAGAATTGAAGTTCACAATTACTACCCGAACTCATTTAGGTTATCAATCCTTCTTTTGCAAGCCTTTAGATTTAGGTTATCTACCCAATTTCCCCTTACTAGATTTTAGGTTTTAAAAGACATGCATGTGTATTTCAACTTTGTTTTCAAGAATCAATGCATGAGAATCCCCATTTTTGTTTAAATATGAAAACCAATAAAAAAAGGATTGGGGATTTTACCTGCAAGAACGGAAGTGAAGACAATTACTTGAAATTTCCCGGGCCTGGGTGACTGTGAAAATCAAATTGGTGAAGATGAAGATGCATTTTACGATCGCAGAGTGGAAATGCGGTCCGCATAATGGTCCGGTAAAGTGCTCCAAAACTTTGATCCTACTGTCTGGGTTTGCGGCGGAAATGCGGTCCGCATACACGATCTGCGGCCGCATAATGCACCGCATAATTGACCTCAAATTTTGACTAGCACATGGACTCATTTGCGATAGAAATGCGGTCCACATATCAGTTATTTGATCGCATAATGGACCACATTTTGACCTCAATTTTAACCAAACCACTAACTCAATGTGCGTCAGAAATGCGGTCCGCATACATGATTTGCGACCGCATTCTGGACCGCAAAATAGCACTTTTCTGGAAAACTTTGATTCTTTGATTTTTGAATGCTTAGATCAGTACAAAGAGTCCGAATCGCGGCGAGCTTTTACACATTCCTAGCACATATCTGGAACTTGGCACTACGAGTTCTAAGTTTTAAGCACAAGTTTTCAAGGGGCCTTACACATTATCAAAGTTCTTTGGTTTTAAATAAGTTCATACTTAGTTTTGGCCAAAGTAACATATATAATATTTCGTTTCAATTTATGTTCTACTCTTTAATTTGCATTTAAAAATGCTTTAGTATTTCGTGATTTTTTAACAGACACGAATTTTTATCGAAGAGGGCCCTTTTATAAAAAACACTGATGAAGAAGATGTCTCAACTTTATAATGGTGTAAATATATGAAAAAAGTAGGAAAATACATATTTTAATGAAATCTCGTGAATAATTTGAGGATGTTTTGTATTTTGAACTTTCAAATCATATAACACTTTACATGTATTCAAGTAACTTCTTGTACAACATCTACAACTCTTTCATAACTCTTTTCTTTATAACAGATTTCATAAAATTCCAGGGAGGGTATATTTTGCAAACCGCAACTAACAATTACCTATAACCTTATTATTCGTAGGATCTTATAATTTATATCCGCAAGTTTACACTTTATGAAAGCTTAATACAAAAGGTTTTTGATTTAAACTTGTTTTCTTGGCTCTTGACTTTTGAATTTTGGGTCGATCCAGGCTCGAACTAACTTTTAGTCTTCTTTCTTATTTGACTTGAAATCTTCTTTGCCTACTACCTATAGTCCCCCAAGTGTTAGAGCTTTGAAGTATGAAATCTCGAGCACTTGATTGTTCCTTCCATTTGGTCCATTTCCTGAAAAGGAAAATTGTAATGACCTGGCCGGTCGTTTTGAGAATTTAAGCTCCAATCAGCGGCGTAAGGTCTGGAACAGCTTCAATTATGTGTATCGACTTGCGTGCATGGTTGAATTCAGTTAACGGATGATGCGGAGTCGAATTGGAAGAAGGATTCTAGTTTTGGAAGCTTGAACGATGAGAATTGACCGAAATTGGACTTTTGAGTAAACGTCCCCGGAATGAATTTTTGATGATTCCAACATCTTTGTATGGTGATTATAGACTTAGGCGCGCGTCCGGATTCAGACTTGGAGGTCCGTAGGGTAAATTGAGGCATTTCGCCGAAAGTTGGAAAAGTTGAAGTTTGGAAAATGGAGAAGTTTGACCCATAGTTGACTTTTGCGATATCGGGGTCGGAATGCAATTTCGAGAGTTGGAACAGCTTAATTATGTCATTTTGGACTTGTCTGCAAAATTTGGCTTCATTCTGGATTGATTTGATAGGTTTCGGCACGAGTTTAGAAATTTGAAGACTTGAAAGTTCATAAGTTCAATTTATAGTTTTATTCGTTGTTTCGACATTGTCTAATGTGATTCGTAACTTCTAGCGAGTCTGTATTAGGTTATGTGACTAGTTTGTGTAATTAGACGGGGTCCCGGGGGCCTCGGGTGTGTTTCAGGTGCACTACGGGCCATTTTCCATTGTTTTTGAACTGCGGTTTCTGGTATCTGATATCCTCCTTCATGTTCGCAGAGCCCCTTCCGCATTCGCGAAGTGTCTCTTCTGTTCGCCTCATTTTCCTACTTCGCATTCGCGTAAAACGCTTCGCGTTTGCGAAGCTCTTTCTCTTCCTTCATCGCGTTCGCATCTGTCTATCGTGTTCGCGTAGTGCCATCCCACCCTTCGCGTTCGCGAAGAGCAGTCCTTGGGCCATCGGACTTTCCTTCTTCGCGTTCACGGACGCACTGTCGCGTTTGCAATGAGTAACCTGGGAAACCTTCATTTTCTTCTTTGCGAACGCGGTACTCCCTCCACGTTCGCGATGCACAAAAGCCTGGGCGGACAGAATATAATTCCAAATCGAGGGTTACACTATTTTCACCATAACTTGACTTGTGGAGCTCGGTTTTGAGAGATTCTTGAGGGATTTTCGCACAAATCGATTGGGTAAGTGTTTTTCACTTAGATTTCATTATATTCCAATGAATTTGTCTTCATTTTTATCATTTAATTTGTGATTTGGGTTGAGGAAAATGTTAGTTGTTGAAGAAAATTTCTGAAATGAAAAATCATGATTTGAGAGGCCAAATGGTATCGGAATTTAATAAATTTTGTATGGTTGAACTCATATCGGAATGGGTATTCGGTTTTTGTAATATTTGTCGGGTTCCGAGGTGCAGGCCCGGGGGTCGACTTTTGGACCGATTTTTGAATTTTGTTAAAGATTGAGAGTTTATGATCCAGAATAGTTTCTTATGTGTTTTATTTGTGCTTTGAAGTTAATTTAGTTATATTTGAGCCATCCGGAGGTCTTTTCACCCGAGAAGTGCATTTTTGAGTATCGGTGTGTCGTCTTTGAGGTAAGTATCTTGCCTAACCTTATGTGGGGGATTTCCCCTTAGGATTTGAGCCTTCTATGTTGATTGTAGTTCGTGCACGCGAGGTGACGAGTGTGCGCTCAGACTTATTTGTGGAAAAATGGGTCTTTTAGGGTTCTTAGGTCTCCATATTCACTGTGTAGGAATGTGTTCTTGACATGACTGAGTTTCCTATTTATTGTTTCACCTCTACATGCTTGATTGGAATTAATTGCTTCATGATTCACTCTTATTGCCTAATTGACTCCTAATTGATTTGACTGAAGAATTTCTCCTCACCTATTGTCATGCTATTTTTATTCATAGTTGCTTATGTTATTTGAGAATTTCATCATCCCTTCTGAAATTGTTTAGTCTTAAGTGAAGCTTAGATCATCCTTCCTTAATTGAATTTTAGAATATCCTCAAAATTTGTCCAACCTTAAAAGGAGTTTAGATAATTTATATCTTGTTGACTTGCCTTTATTTGGAACTACTTGACTCGTGTAGATTTCCTTGTTATTGACTTGTATATAGTGGTATCGTTGCAACATGTTAGTTTTCCCGTGGTTGAACTGTTCCCTTTATGCCAGCATTCTTTTCTGTTGTTATTCTTTGTGAGCTGGTTCTACCGTATCCTTGTGATTTATAGTCCTTGAGTTGATTTACTTGTCTTACCTTATATTATTGTCATTTGTTGTTGTTTTATGTATTGTGGTGATGTACGAGCTTTCTGTTGTGTTGTGATTGTTATTTCTAATGGTTGCGCTGCATGTTTACTTTGGGACTACGGATCAGTGTTCCGGGAGATCCCCCTGCATATTTACTTTTGGGACTACGGGACTGCACCCGGGAGATCCCCAGCACATGTATTGAGGATACCAAAAGATCCTCGGGATACCAAGAGATCCCCAGCACATATATTGAGGATACCAAGAGATCCTCGGGATACCATAAGATCCCTAGTACATATATTGAGAATACCAAAAGATCCTCGGGATACCAAGAGATCCCCAGCACATATATTGAGGATACCAAGAGATCCCCATCACTTATATTGAGGATACCAAGAGATCCTCGGGATACCAAGAGATCCTTAGTATATATTGAGGATACCAAGAGATCCCTAGCACACATATTTACGTTTGGGACTACAGGACGATATCCTAGGAGATCCCCTGTTAAAGTCATTGTGTTCTGAGCTGATATTTTCATTGATCCTATCCCTGTGTAAACATTATAGGTGTTGTCCGTTCTATTCCTTGTACTTATTAATTGGTATGGACTATGTTAGGACACTTGCACAAGCATACACATGGTTAATCACCCTTATCGAATAGGAGACTCCTTGAGATTTCTGAGTATAGACGCACACCCTTGTTATTTGCCTCCCATGTGAGAATGACTCTTTTGGGGCACGTGAGTTGTCAGTATGATCAGGAGGTGTGATGAGGGCACAGGATGCCAAGTGTTAGGGTTCAGGTATTGAGACCCATATTGTATGATTATGAGATGAGGTGTCACAGGGTGACTGACATGCGAAGGATTTCTAACTGAAAAGATCATATTCGAAAAGCTTTTATTTTTAAAGAACTCTTTTTTTTTATAAAAAAAAACACTTATTTGAATGAAGTATATTTCTAAACATTTTCTCTTTTATCACTTGAAGGGTTTGACTATTTGATTGACGCTTGCTAGTTAAGACTTAAGGTGAAAACTGTCGGAGTTGTTGAGTTATGACTTGTCTTTACTGTATTTGTGATTTCGGATTTGGATTGTATTCTCGCTTACCTTTTCGTGTCTTTCCTTATGATGTTTTCCCTGAGTACTTGCTGTTTTCCTTCCTTATATTAATTACTGTATTGTTAGCCGTATCGCATAGTCCCTATATAAATATCATGTTCTGTATATTAGACCAGTAGGTGTCTTGACCGTTCCTCGTCACTACTCCACCGAGGTTAGTCTTGATACTTACTGGATAGCATTGTGGTGTGCTCATACTACACTTCTGCATATCTTTTTGTGCAGATCCAGGTATTGTTTGTTACTAGCTGTGCGGATTCTTTCCGAGGAGACTCAAGGTAGTCCTGTTGTTGCGTTCGCAGGTTTCGGACTCACGGTTGTGTTTAGAAGTTGTAGCGAAACTCTGTAAAGCTTATGACTTGTACTACCGGGTTTTGGGGAAGTCGTTCATTATATAAAGGATTCATCTTAGAAGAATTCTAGCTGTTATTAGTTATTGTTGTTATTCCGCATTTTAGTAGGCTTACCTAGTCCTTATGATTAGGTGCCATCACGAAACCAAATGGAGGGAAAATTGGGTCGTGAAAGGTTGGTATCAGAGCTCTAGGTTCATAGGTTCTATGAGTCATAAGCGAGTTTAGTAGAGTCTTGCGGATCGGTACGGAGACGTCTGTACTTATCTTCGAGAGGCTACGAAACTATTAGGACAATCTCACTTCCTTCATTGTTATCGTGCGAGCTTATTGATCTTGGAGTTTGAACTTTTATCCTTCCATTCACTCACCAACGGTGACGACACGAGCTGCGGTTATCGATGATGCTGCTTTCGGAGCAGGTATCAGTAGAGGCAGAGGCCGATGAGGAGTACGTGCGGCAGCTAGACCACACGCAGAGCAGCGAGTTTCTGTTGGTCGGGTTCCAAGCGTCATGGCGACACAATTTGTGGTTCTAGTTCAGCCCATGGTCAGGGCAGCAACATCCGAGGGAGAGCAACTTAGAATTTGCAAGGTTCAAGAAAGAGTGACCCTCCTACATTCAGCGGTTTGGCTTAAGAGAGCACAATGGGTTTCATAGAGGAGTGCCATCGCATTATCAGCACTATGGGTATTGTAGAGACGAGTGGGGTTTCTTTTGCTACGTTCTAGCTTGACAGAGGGTCTTATCAGTGGTGAGGGATGTATGAGTTGGGTAGCCGGCCGATGCAGCTTCACTTACATGGGTTCAGTTTCCAAAGATGTTTTGAGAGAGTTTGTACCTTAGCCACGTCGAGATGCATGGCGCGCGGAGTTGAGCCACTATGCCAGGGCACCATGTCAGTATCAGAGAACACCATCAGATTAAGTGATTGGCTAGGCATACGTCTACCTTGGTTGCTACAGTCAGAGAGGCCAGGAGGCCTCGTAGGCCGAAGAGATCTGCTGGTCCTTATTTTGGAGGCAGGGTGCGACATAGTAGAGGTTTAGTGGGTCAGCCAGTTTAGTTTGCGCTTCAGGCTTCACACAGTGATTCAGGCGTTCATGGGTCTCAGAGTACCCATACCGTACAGTTCCCATAGCCACGTCAGTAGAGGGGTTGCTTGAGTGTGGAGATACTAGCCATATGGTGAGAGATTTCCCCAGATTTCGGGCAGATGTGTCACAGCAAGGTATTCAGGTGAGTAGAGGGCGCCCAAGAGGGGGAGGCCCGATCCGTTGTTATGTTTCATATAGTAGGCTTAAGGCCGTTACGCCAGATGATGTCATTCAGGTACGATTTTGATTTGTTGTAGAGGAGCACTATCCGTAGTTCATTACAGTTCTGCTTATCGGGGTGAATTCCCCTATTTGTTGCTCCACTTATGGGTGGGTTTCGTGATTTGTACTCTGTTTATGTGATTACCCTGTTGGGAGGTTCTATGAGTGATAGCCGTGCCTATCGTCTGTTTCTAGTCCTTGTTGAGAGTTATGAGACTAGTGGTAAATTCCTGTTGTCCTTTTCGGTAGGCTTGATGTGATTTATGAGTATTTTTTGCTACGAGCCATGATTTTATGCTCCACCGGTGTGGGAGCCAGTACTTGTTGTAAATTGTGACGGAATTGATCTAGTGAGAGTTTCCAGCTGATTTGATCTATACCCTACTTGAGATTTAGAGTTGAGGGCAGGACCCTCGTTATTTCGTGTGATTTGATGTTTCGAGACCGGGCTGTGTACCACGGTAGGAGTTATATCAGTATAGGATCCTTGTGATTCTTTTATATGCTATAATTCCTTCTTGTTAGATTGTTTTGTAAATTAGTTTTGATAGAAAAATTTGTGCTTGGAGGACTTGTTTGATAGTTCCTTTATGTGTTTCCCTTTCCATATTCAGTCGTTTTCGTTATGTGCTTCTTGAGTTTTAGCTTGTGGGGTATGTTCCCGTTGGTATTAGTTGTGAATTGGTGATTCAGGTGTTAGTTGTATGGTTTTCGTGGTTATCGTGTCGTCGTCAGTGTTGTGGAGGTTTGAAACGGGTTCCTATCGAATATGAGGCTTATGGCCGATGCAGGATTTGATTTCGGGCAAGTATCGTGATCAGGAATGTTATTATAGGCCTATGTATGGTGTGTATGGTGTGTATGTTGTGTGGTTGTACTCTGTGGGGGTAGGCATAAGTGGTTGCAACTAGTTGAAACTGATACCGGATATGGATTTAAAATTGGGTCTCTTGGGAATAAAGGGGAGATAGGGATTTTGGCTCTAAGGCTTATTGGTATTGCTAGAAAGGCTATATTTCAGTTGAGATGGTGTCGTCAGAATTATGAGGAGTGAGGTGATATGGGATCACCCGTGGGTGTATGCTGGAAGTGTGCATTCAATGATTTAAGGACTTCGAGGCGAATCTTGGCATATTCGAGGACGAACGTTGGTTTTAAGAGGGGGAGGTTAAACGACCCGGCCGGTCGTTTTGAGAATTTAAGCTCCGATTAGTGGCATAAGGTTTGGAACAGCTTCACATTATGTGTATCGACTTGCGTGCATGGTTGAATTCAGTTAACGGATGATTCGGAGTCGAATTGGAAGAAGGATTCTAGTTTTGGAAGCTTGAACGGTGAGAATTTGACTGGAATTGGACTTTTGAGTAAACGGCCCTGGAATGAATTTTTGACGATTCCAACAGCTTCATATGGTGATTTTGGACTTAGGCGCGCGTCCGAATTCAGATTTGGAGGTCCGTAGGGTAAATTGAGGCATTTCGGCGAAAGTTGGAAAAGTTGAAGTTTGGAAAATGAAGAAGTTTGACCCATAGTTGACTTTTGCGATATCGGGGTCGGAATGCGATTCCGAAGTTGGAACAACTCCGTTATGTCATTTTGGACTTGTTTGCAAAATTTGGCATCATTCCGGATTGATTTGATAGGTTTCGGCACGAGTTTAGAAATTTGAAGATTTGAAAGTTCGTAAGTTTGATTAATGGTTTGATTAGTTGTTTCGGCATTGACCAATGTGATTCATAACCTCGAGCGAGTCCGTGTTAGGTTATGTGACTTGTTTGTGTGATTAGACGGGGTCCCGGGGGCCTCGGGTGTGTTTCGGGTGGGCTACGGGCCATTTTCCCTTGTTTTTGAACTGCTATTTCTGGTATCTGATATCCTCCTTCGCGTTCGCGGAGCCCCTTCCGTGATTGCGAAGTGTCTCTGCTGGTCGCCTCATTCTCCTACTTCGCATTCGCGTAAAACACTTCGCGTTCGCGAAGCTCTGCCTCTTCCTTCATTGCGTTCGCATCTGTCTATCGCGTTCGCGTAGTTATGCCATCCCACCCTTCGAGTTCGCGTACTATTTCACGCGTTCGCGAAGAGCAGTCCTTGGGCCATCAGACTTTCCTTCATCGCGTTCGCGGACGCATTGTCGTGTTCGCGATGAGTAACCTGGGCAAACTTCATTTTCTACTTCGTGAATGCAATACTCCCTCCGCGTTCGCGATGCACAAAAGCCTGGGCGGACAGAATATAATTCCAAACTGAGGGTTACACCATTTTCACCATAACTTGACTTGTGGAGCTCAGTTTTGAGCGATTCTTTGAGGGATTTTTGCACAAATCGATTGGGTAGGTGTTCTTCACTTACAATTGATTATATTCCATGCATTTGTCTTTATTTTTATCATTTAATTTGTGATTTGGGTTGAGGAAAATGTTAGTTGTTGAAGAAAATTTCTAAAATGAAAAATCATGATTTGAGGGGCCAAATGGTATCGGAATTTAATAAATTTTGTATGGTTGAACTCATATTGGAATGGGTATTCGGTTTTTTTAAAATTTGTCGGGTTCCGAGGTGCGGGCCAGGGGGTCGACTTTTGGATCGATTTTTGGATTTTTTTAAAGATTGAGACTTTATGATCCGAAATAGTTTCTTATGTGTTTTATTTGTGCTTTGAAGTTATTTTGGTTAGATTTGAGCCGTTCGGAGGTCTTTTCACCCGAGAAGTGCATTTTTGAGTATCGGTATGTCATCTTTGAGGTAAGTATCTTGCCTAACCTTGTGTGGGGGATTTTCCCTTAGGATTTGAGTCTTCTACGTTGATTGTAGTTCATGTACGCGAGGTAACGAGTGCGTGCTCGGACTTACTTGTGGAAAAATTGGCCTTTAAGGGTTCTTAGGTCTCTATATTCTCTGTGTAGGAATGTGTTTTTGACATGACTGAGTTTCCTATTTATTCTTTCGCCTCTACATGCTTGATTGGAATTAATTGCTTCATGATTCACTCTTATTGCCTAATTGACTCCTACTTGATTTGACTGAAGAATTTCTCCTCACCTATTGTCATGCTATTTTTCTTCACAGTTGCTTATCTTATTTGAGAATTTCATCACCTCTTCTGAAATTGTTTAGTCTTAAGTGAAGCTAAGATCATCCTCTAATTGAATTTTAGAATATCCTCAAAATTTGTCCAACCTTAAAAGGAGTTTAGATAATTTATATCTTGTTGACATGCCTTTATTTGGGACTACTTGACTCGTGTTGGTTTTCTTGTTATTGACTTGTATATTGTGGGATCGTTGCTACATGTTAGTTTTCCCGTGGTTGAACTCTTCCCTTTATGCCAGCATTCTTTCTGTTGTTATTCTTTGTGAGCCGGTTCTACCGTTTCCTTGTGATTTATAGTCCTTGAGTTGATTTACTTGTCTTACCTTGTATTATTGTCATTTGTTGTTGTTTTATGTATTGTGGTGATGTACGAGCTTTCTATTGCGTTGTGACTGTTGTTTCTATTGGTTGCGTTGCATGTTTACTTTGGGACTACGGATCGGTGTTCCGGGAGATCCCTCTGCATATTTGCTTTTGGGACTACGGGACTGCACCCGGGAGATCCCCAGCACATGTATTGAGGATACCAAGAGATCCTCAGGATACCAAGAGATCCCCAGCATATATATTGAGGATACCAAGAGATCCTCGGGAAGAGATCCCTAGTACATATATTGAGGATACCAAGAGATCCTCCGGATACCAAGAGATCCCTAGCAGACATATTTACGTTTGGGACTACGGGACGATATCCTGGGAAATCCCCTGTTAAAGTCATTGTGTTCTGAGCTGATGTTTTCATTGATCCTATCCCTGTGTAAACATTATAGGTGTTGTCCGTTCTATTACTTGTACTTATTAGTTGGTAAGAACTATGTCAGGAGACTTGCACAAGCATACACATGGTTAATCACCCTTATCGGATAGGAGACTCCTTGAGGTTTCTGAGTATAGACGCACACCCTTGTTATTTGCCTTCCATGTGAGCACGACTCTTTTGGGGCACGTGAGTTGTCAGTATGATCAGGAGGTATGATAAGGGCACAGAATGCCAAGTGTTAGGGTTCAGGTATTGAGACCCGTATTGTATGATTATGAGATGAGGTGTCACAGGGTGACTGATATGCGAAGGATATCTATCTTAAAAGATTATATTCGAAAAGACTTTATTTTGAAAGAACTCTTTTCTTAAAAAAAAATTATTTGAATGAAGAATATTTCGAAACATTTTCTCTTTTATCACTTGAAGGGTTTGACTAGTTGATTGACGCTGCTGTTTAAGACTTAAGGTGAAAACTATCGCAGTTGTTGAGTTATGACTTGTCTTTACTGTATTTGTGATTTCAAATTTGGGTTGTATTCTCGCTTACCTTTCCGTTCTTTCCTTACGGTGTTTTCCCAGAGTACTTTCTGTTTTCCTTCCTTATTTTAATTACTGTATTATTAGCCGTATCGCGTAGTCCCTATATAAATATCATGTTCTGTATATTAGACCAGTAGGTGTCTTGACTGTTTCTCGTCACTACTCCACCGAGGTTAGTCTTGATACTTACTGGGCACCGCTGTGGTGTGCTCATACTTCACTTCTGCACATTCTTTTGTGCAGATCCAGGTATTGTTCGTTAGTAGCTGTGCGGATTCTTGCCGAGGAGACTCAAGGTAGTCCTGCAGCTGCGTTCGCAGGCTTCGGAGTCACCTTCCTATTTTATATTCAAACTGTTATACTTATTTCCATACGGTTGTGTTTAGAAGTTGTAGCGAAACTCTGTAGAGCTTATGACTTGTACTACCGTGTTTTTGGGGAAGTTGTTCATTGTATAAAGGATTCATCTTAGAAGAATTCTAGTTGTTATTAGTTATTATTGTTATTCCTCATTTTAGTAGGCTTACCTAGTCCTTAAGACTTGGTGCCATCACGAAACCCAACGGAGGGAAATTGGGTCGTGACAAAAATACACACGGGACTTAGAGGTATATTTTTCGATGATGACTGCTTAACCTTTTTTATTTCCATCAGGCAGGTTGTAACCCAGACCGGGGATGATTTTGCATCCCGCGTGTCTTTTAGGTCTAAAATCATCATTTGGTGTGGGCTAGCTTTGTGCCTATCATCTAAAATGGTTAGTATAATTAAAAAAGAACAAATCTAAACCTTATATAAATGATACCTGACCGAGGGCTTTCCCTTTTAGAAGTAATACTTCTTCAAGTGAATAGCATTCCAATTTGATTGGAGTACTTTGTCGTCCATTATTTCTAACTCATATGTGCCCTTTCTAGCAATACCTCAAATCCTGTAAGGTCCTTCCCAATTTAGACTCAATTTTCTTGCGTTGGTCGCTTTTGATGATTGAATAACTTCTTTGACTAAGAAGTCCCCGATCTTGAAGTATCTAAGATGAGCTTTTCGATTGTAATATCGCCCAATAATTTGCTTTTGTGCTGCCATCCTTATTAGAGTTGTTTCTCTCCTTTCTTCAAGCAAATCGAGATTTATTCGCATCTCTTCCTCATTCGATTCTTCGGTTGCTTGGGTGTATCTCGTACTTGGTTCACCTATTTCAACTGGGATTAAGGCTTCAGCAGCATACAAAAGTGAGAATGGAGTCTCTCCTGTACCTGTTTTTGTTGTCGTTCGGTAAGCCCATAAGACTCCCGGTAACACTTCTGGCCGCTTACCTTTTGATTCCTTTTATCTTTTCTTCAGGTTATTAATAATAACATTGTTTGTAGATTCTGCTTGTCCATTAGCCATAGGATGATAAGGTGTTGAAGTTATCCTTTTAATCTGCTAACTCTGAAAGAATTCTGTGATTTTCGCACCAATGAATTGCAGGCCGTTATCACACACGATTTCTTTTGGTACTTCAAACCGGCATATGATGTTTCGCCAAATAAAGTCCCTGAGTGCTTTCTCTCGCACCTGTTTGAGAGCACCAGCTTCTACCCACTTGGTATAATAATCGGTTAGTACTAGTAAAAATCGTACCTTTCCTTTAGCTTGTGATAGTGGACCCATGATATCCATCCCCCACTTCATAAAAGGCCATGGTGCGATAGCCGGATGTAATAACTATGCAGGGTGATGCATGTTGTTACCATATCATTGGCATCTGTCACATTTGGCCACAAAGCTTTCCGTATCTTCTTCCATTTTTGGCCAATAATATCTTGCTCTAATTAGAGTTTTTACCAAGGATCTTCCTCCTGCGTGATTTTCACAGTGTCCCTCATGTACTTCTCTCATCACATACTCTGTTTGAGAAGGTCCTAGACACCTCGATAAAGGTCCACCAAATATTTTTCGATATAGATTACCTCGATCCAAACAATAACGGGCAACTTTTCCTCGGAGTGCCTGAGCCTTTTTCTTATCTTCAGGTAGAATCCCATACTGCAAAGAATTAACGATCTCGTTTCTCCAATCCCAAGTTAAATTATTGAAATTTACCTCATTTTTGTCCTGATCGAGTGCCGAATGAAACAAATGTATTACAGAAGCATTTTCTTCATTTGTTATTTCTGCAGCGGATGCGAGATAGCCAGCGTCTGCTTCAACATTTTCTTCCCTAGGTATTTGCACGATTCTCCAAGATTGGGATTGTCTGATTAAATCTCGTGCCTTTTTCAAATATTGTTGCATCCTCGCTTCTCTAGCTATATAAGCCCCTGTACTTGATTAACTACAAGTTGCGAGTCGCTCTTGATTATAATCGACATTATTCTAAGCTCTCGTGCCAATTCTAGACCTACAATTACAGCTTCATATTCTGCTTCATTGTTAGTAATGGGATGACACTTTATTGCCTGCCTTATAGTTTCACCCGAAGGTGGGATTAGAACAATGCCTAACCCGCTCCTTTTAAATTCGAAGAGCCATTAGTAAATGGGGGTTGGACCCGTTGAATACCTGCGGTTCCTTTTCTGGTTCTAGTATTATTCCTGGGCTGAAGTTTGGTACAAAATCTGCTAAAACATGTGATTTTCGCAGTTCTAGGTTGATATGTAATATCATATTCACTTAGTTCTATAGCCCACTTGGTTAATCTACCTGATAGTTCTTTCTTATGCAATATAGGGATAAGCGGTCACTACAGAGATAGGGTGACATTGAAAATAAGGCCTCGACTTTCTAGATGTCATGATTAGTGCTAAAGCAAATTTTTCTAAATGAGGATATCGAGTTTCAGCATCCAATAAAGTTTTGCTAACATAATAAATTGGAGATTGTTTACCTTTATCTTCTCAAACTAACACTGCACTTACCGCCATCTCTGACACAACGAGATAGATGAGAAGCCTTTCGCCATCCTTTGGTTTAGCCAGCAACGATGGGTTTGACAAGTATGTTATTAGATTTTTGAGTGCTTGTTGACATTCCTCAATCCACTCTAACTGGCTTTTCTTTTTCAACACTGAAAAGAACTTAAAACTCTTCTCCGAAGATTTAGAAATAAACCTTCCCAATGCTGCTATCCTACCTGTCAACCATTGCTCTTCTTTTTTGCTCGTGAGTATGTCCGGTATTTCTTCAATGGCTTTAATTTGTGATGGGTTTACTTCAATTACTCGGTTAGAAACAAGGAAACCTAAAAACTTACCCAAAGACACACCAAATGCACACTTTTTGGTAACTTCATATTGAATTTGATAAGAATCTGAAATGTATCTGACAGATGTTGGATGTGATCCCCCGACTGTGCTGACTTGACTAGAATGTCATCGATGTAGACTTCCATAGTTTTTCCCAAGTGTTCTTGAAACATTTTCGTTATTAACCTCTGGTACGTGGTTCCAGCATTCTTTAGACCGAAAGGCATGACTTTATAACAGTAAGTCCCCCTGTAGTAGCATCGATTAGTTGATCTATGCGTGGTAAAGGAAAAGAATCTTTAGGGCAAGATTTATTCAAGTCAGTAGAGTCTACACAGACTCGCCATTTACCATTCTTTTTTGGCACCACTACTGTATTAGCTAACCAATTAGGATACTTTACATCTCGCATATACCCGATTTTTAAAAGCTTTTGTACCTCATCCTGAATCACCTGGTTTTTGAAGGATCCTTGGTTCCTTTTCTTCTGTTTGACGCGGATTTGTTGGATCTTCATTTCGTTTATGGGTCATCACCTCCCGTTGTATACCTGTCATATTTGAATGTGACCAAGCAAAGCAGTCTTCGCTAGATTTTAAGAATTCAATTAACTTACCTTTCATCTCTGCGCTCAGGTTAGTTCTGATGTAAACTTTTCTGTCCAACCAGTGTATAAACAACTTACTGCTTCGAGTTCTTCAATTGTTGTTTTGATGTTTTTGTTCTCTTCTGGATCTTGAATGATATCAGGCCTTGAGTCTGCATCCATTTGTCCATCTCCAATTGAGGCTTGTGTTGTTAAATCCTCAACTGAATTCTGTAGTTGCTATTTTTTGTCTGCAACATCGTTCTTTATGCTTGAATCGACCACTGAATTGATGCTTCTAGAAGCCTGTTGATCATCACGGATTTGTCATTCCCTATTGTGAATGGAACATAATAACTTGATGTAAAGTAGACGGAACAACATCCATCTCATGAATCCAAGGTCTGTCGGTGATCATATTGTACGCCATGTCCGTATCTATCACTAGAAATTTTGTATATTTGACAACCCCTTCTGCGAATGTGGTGAGCACTATCTCCACTTTTGTAACAGCGCTCGAATTGTCAATCCAGATAAGGTACATGCTTTGGGTACCTATTTATCATCGTCTTGCATCTCGTTTATCACTCTCAAAAGAATGATATTTACAGAGCTACCTGGATCAACCAAAACTTGTTTCACATTAGTATCATGTACAAGTAAAGATATTACCAATGCATCATTGTGTGGGGTCATCACGCCATCTGCATCTGCATCATCAAATGTTATGCTGTCTTCTTCCAAAACATGGAGAATTCACTTTCCTTGGGTAGCTGTGACTTTTGACGTCTTCTTTGCAGTCGTATACGTCACAACGTTGACCTCCTTTCTTCCACTTATCACATTAACCGTTCTTTTTGGTGATGGAGGTTTTGGTGCCTCCTATCTATTCTTCATGTACGCTTGCTTACCCTTCTCACTAAACAAATCGGTTAAATAACCTTGTTTTAAAAAGTGCTCTACTTCATCTTGTAGGAATCTGCAATCTGCTGTTTTATGACGCTCATCATTATGAAACTCGCACCAGATATCTGGGTTTCTTCTGCTAGGGTTCGATCTCATTTCTTTCGGCCACCGCACCTTATCTCCCATACTCCTTAAAACAACTACCAACTCAGATGTACTAACATTAAAACTGTAATCACCAATCTTTGCCTTTGTAATAATATTGATATCCCGCGTATCTCGCTTCTTTTCAAACTTGGATGATGAACCCGCATCTCAGTCCCTTGATATGGAACCATACCTTGGGTTTTCTTGTTTAGAATGTGAATCCCTTCTTGCTTGTCCCATGTAAGGTTCATACCTGTTCTTACCGGACCTCTTTTCAGTTTCTGGTCGCCTCGAACTTGTTCTTTCATCTCCCCGTGACTAAGTGATAGTATCTTCTTCTATCCGCAACTTCGTGCTATACCTATTGTAAACATCATTCCAAGTCGTAGAAAGGAATTCTCATAAACTTTCTTTGAGTCTCCTCATGGCTTCTAAATTTTTTCATTTAACTTACATGCAAACGCCATGGCCGCCCAATTATCAAGTACACGTGGTAACATTATCCTTTCACGCTGAAATCTATCCACAAATTTCCTGAGTAGCTCTGTATCTCCTTGTTTTATTTTGAAGATGTCTTCCATCCTCTTTTCAACTTTTTGAGCCCCCGAGTGTGCTTTTATAGATAAATCTGCATGCTTAGCAAAAGAATCATTAGAATTTTCAGGCAAAAGAGAATACCATGTTAGTTTTCCTTTTGTGAGTGTTTCGCTAAGTTCTTTTACCAATACCGACTCAATTTCTTGTTTGGTTAAGTCGTTGCCTTTCACGCCAGTTGTAAACGCAGTTATATGATCTCGTGGGTCGGTTGTTCCATCATACTTTGGAATATCGGGCATCTTAGGCTTTTTTGGAATCGGCAAAGGAGCGACACTTGGCTTCCAGGGCTGTTGAGAATATTTGTCAATATCTACTCCTTTAATCACGGGTGGAACACTAGGTATCTGCTCTATGCGATCATTCTGCTCCTTGAGCTGCTTTTGTAATGTTTACTAAACTCTAAAAATCAGAATTATTACGGGTACCTGACCTTCCATCGCGAGATTTGCTGGGAGTTCCTCCACTGCCTAAATTGGCAAGTCCCGAGTGTGGGTTCTCTATGGTTGTGGTGTTGTTTGGAGGTGGAGTTGGTGGTACAGTTGGCAATCCACTAACGAAAGCTTGGAGAGCATTTTTGACGTGTTCCGCAGTTAGTTGCTTCAATGCATCTTCAACAGTTTGATCGTCCCCTTGTTGATTATTTGTATGTGATGTTAATCTTTGAGGTGACCCGTCTTGGGAGTGTTGAGGAGAATTTTGGGGGTGAAGGGATTGGAGTTTTATCCTCTTGTTGATTCTATTGGTTGTTGTCGCTGGCAATCGACATGATTATTTGATAGAAAAATAAATTTGGAAAGTGAAAAGATTATCAGATTTCCGGCAACAGAACCAATTTGTTTAACCAAAAAATGTATCTTTCGGTCAAAGCCTATTTTTAGAAGAACTCGGGTTACTGATAACCAAGAAATTTTATACTTTCTCAATTATATGAAAGGAAAAGACAAAAATAAGTAAAGAAATAACTGATTGCAAAGTCAAGATAGCAGAAAAGTAAAATGAATATATTTCAATATTGTCTCTGATGTCCTTACAAATGAAATTCTGTTCCCTTTTATAGGGTTTTACAAGTATAATGTTTCTTCCTTTTATGGCCGAATCATTACGACATTAATGACCCGTTATAATTGGCAATCGTAACTGCTTATGGAGATTCTGTAACGTTTCCAATTCTTCTTCCTCGTTAATTAAAGGTTCGTGAATCTTCTCATTCTTACTGTCTTGATTCATTCAACCCATATTTACTGAATGATTTAGACTCGAGCAATTGCATCATTTCATCTCGTGAGTGATTTGCTCGTTCCTCTTTGTATCTCGTGCATCTCCTATCGCAATATTCCAGTTGTCACCTTCTTAGTGATCCACGTATCATGCCTCGTCAGCCACACATAATTCCACGTGTCATATTTTTTTTCTACTAATACACCTTGCACATTTATTTATTTTGAGATTGATTTTTCTTGGCTATTAGACATGTTTGATTGCTCCTCTTTTTTAAAGTTATTTTGGCTCTGAACAATTCAAGAAGCTCTTCTAAAGATGTTTACAACACTTTGTAACAAAAATTACTTCAGAAAAGAAAATAAAAAAAATTAAAGGGACAAGGGAATTCATTATTGCCTCAGTAATAGGTGTATGAACAAATCTCAGATGTACACTATTACACCTAAATCATTCCAATCTCCTAATATAAAATTATGCAAATTTGCTAATATTATCCAACTAATTATAGTAAAAAATGATTCAATATATATAACTTTGACTAAACAATTAATAAAAATATGTTACTTTTTCATACAAGTCAAGGATGTTTTAGCTCTATAATTTCCTACAAAATACAGACAAACACACATATGTTTAGACATTGCAGTTCGAAATCATATCCACTTTACCTATTCGGACAAAATAAAGAAAGTCTACAACTATACATTCATAGCTATTGTTTATAATAATAATAAATAGAAAGGGGAGTTGGGGTTTTGGACCGACTTCTAAAGGGTCTTAGTTTATGTATAATGCTTCATAAAAGAAAAAAGCAAGAGTGAGATAAGCAGCTATGGGAATTGAGATCGATGTCATTTAAACTGCTGCTGCAGTGATTGTGAGTAGTTCCATGAAACACTACATCGTGATTGTGCAAGGGATAAGATCCCTTTGTCACCAATAGGGGTGTACGGAGAAAACGGACAAACCGCATCAAATCGATAATCCGAATTAAACTGAGAAAAAATTTTAATTATGATTTGATTTGATTTAGTTTAGTGTTGGGGAAAAAACCGAAAACCGTCTACATTAANAAATTTATTTTTAGTGTAGTTTATAAATATTTCTTAAATATTTTCATAATTTTATCTTTTAACTTATTATTTAGAACTTGGACATATAATTCTTGAATGCTACAATAAGTTTTATATATAGCCAATACTAATGCTAATAAAAGACATTCAATTAAATTGTACTAGGAATGACAATAGTGTTGGATTTCTATTTTTAATTTTTCCGTGATTTAGATAAAATACACAACTTAATTTATTTATAGTGTTTAGTCATGTAAAAATAGTGCTTGCTAGTCGTATTTATTTTAGCGACTTAGTAATTTTAGATTATGTTTATTTTTATTATGACTTATTAATATTATTTATTATGCTATTTTATTATCTTTATTGTTGAATATTTTAGTAAAATGCCATAGCTCATCTTATATTATAAATTATTTTCTTGAAAAATACCTTATATAGTTATGTCTTACTAGGATCAAAGAAATGTTTGGAGCACAAATTTTATGTTTTGTGCTATGAAGACTTTATTAAAAAAAAACTCAAAAAACCCCGAAAACCCGAAAAATCCGAGATTAAGAAACCTAACTTTTTATTGATTTGATTTGGCCTTTAAATTTAATAACTCGACATAATTGGTTTAGTTCGATAATTGAAAAACCCGAACTAATCTGACCTAAGTACACTTTACCAATTAAAAATCTTGAATTTGAACTTTAGGTTTAGATTTTTTTTTGGTTGATGGAGATCGGTTAAGGCAAATATCGAAAACTAGAAAAAACTATGATGACGCAACACAATTTTTTCTGTTTAGATAGGGGAGGATGAGGTTGGAAAAGTGTGACAGCAGAAAGAAAGAAAGAAAAATCATGGATGGATTAAAGTTCAAACTCCACCCACCAGAAAACATGCCTTTTCACAAAGGGTGGCAATTCCCAGAGCCAACACGTCATTGGCTTATGTACAACAAACATCATATCATTTGCTTTTAAAGCCTTTTTTACCTTCTTAAATGGAAAGTTTTACGACTTGTTCCACACTCTGTAACAATTCGAGATTTCATGCTATGTAAAACTATTGAGTCCAAAACTTAATTAATAATTTTTTGAACATAAAATACATTTTTGATGTTAAAAAAAAAGATATAATAATCGGTATTTCGTAGTTTTATACTGCAAATTGGCTTAACGGATTTTTTGCCGTTAAGGCATTTCGCAGTATAAAACTGCGAAATATTAAAAAAATAATTTTTATGCCATTTCGTAGTACAGTATTGCGAAATAGGCTGATTTTAGGCCCCACCAATAATTAACTGACATAACAATAATTCAAATACATAAAATGCAGTATAATACTGCGAATTACTTTGAAAAATTGTACACCCCAAGGTCGGACTTGCCTTATTTATAGGCGCTTCAATTTTATAAAAATTCATTCAACACTTAAACTTCAAACATACGTTTATTCTCTCTTCTCCTTATCAATCAATTTTTTACAATGTCTGAAGTGCCAAAAATAAGGGTTTCACTGTATTGGGGGGGGGGGGGTGAGATTGTGGTGGAGAATAACTCTGTGAGGTATAGCTCACCTCCACAGTGTCATGTTAAATTGCCGCTTAATATGGAGTACAATACATTGGTATCGTTGCTACGTAAAAAAATGAGTGAGCGGAGGCGTTCGGTTAGCCTTAAAGTAACCGGTAGATTTCCTTATTCAGTGACTCCGCAGGGGTTTGCTTATTATTCTGAGTTTAACATCGAGGATGATGAAACTCTTTGAGTTTTTTTGCGGATTCCGGATGAATACAGGGAATTTATTGTAATAAAATTATTGGAAATGCACGTCAAGGTGGAAGACGTTCCTAGTAATGAGGGCGTGCATAGCAGGGATAACCCCAGTCATCGGGTGGTTATTCTGGAGCAGCGTTTGCCGGACAGATTGGAGATGAAAGAGCTTGCCTTGATTTAAACTTGTCACACAGGCGAATGAGCAACCAGAAAATAATGTTTCCACTTTATATAATCAACAAGACGACTGGTAAACTTCAATTATACTACGTTTTAGCGATTTTTTTTTTCATGTTTTAATTGAATTTGTATTAACACTCATATTTTTTATAGGGGGTACCGTCCGGATTTGAATTTTACAAGTTATGACCTCGCCCCTAGTTGGAATCTGCGTAGGTCTGGAGTATTGGACCACGGTGGTCCATCTGGGAGTTATCACTAACCTGAAAATATCCATCATGAAACGTCAAGACAATACGATTTGTAAGTAAAGTGATATAGCGATATCTAAAGTATTTTTCCTGAGTATTGGGTAACTTAGGTTTTTGTTCGTTTTGTGCAGTGAAAATGAGCTTCTTGAAGCTCCTGGCCTCACACAGTTGCCCATAGACGACGTTTTTACTCGTGATTTGGCAGATGCGCAGAGTCAGGAGGATGATAGTGATTATGACAACAATGCGGATGAGTCTGGGGATGAGACACCCTTCCATGATGAGGGTGATGATGAGGAGGAGGAAATGAATGTTGAACCTGAGCTGACTAGGGAGCATGTTCCTCCACCTCCCGCTAGACCAAGAGTGTATGAGTCCCACGTGCCATTTCATGAGCGAAATATTCCCTACCTTGATAATTTGCCAAGCATGCCTAACGTTGATGCCCTAACAAGGGGATGATNTTTCATGTTTCCATTGTCATGTGTTTGTAGCAGTTGTACTGTCATGTATCTTTAGATTTCCCGCTTTTGTGTTTGTGTTTCATTTTCTAATAAAATTCATGTTCAAATTATGTTTCTTGTTCAAATTCTAGTTTCAATAAAAGATATGTCGAAATATGCAAGTCTAAAGCTGTCATGTGGAAATTTAAAATGTTATGTCGAAAACCATGTGAAAAACCTGTTTCATGTCAGAGAAATTTAATATGTAATTCGCAGTATAATACTACGTTTTGTGGAGTTGTCTAATATGTAATTCGCAGTATTATACTACGTTTTACGGAGTTGTCATTTCGTTCTGAAAAAGCTGAAAAGCATGTTGAATACTGCGAATTTGTGTCAGAGAAATTTAATAAGTAATTCGTACTCCAATACTACGTTTTATTGAGTTGTCATTTCGTTCTGAAAAAGCTGAAAAGCATGTGAAAACCCTGTTTCGTGGAGTTGTCATGTCTATGTAATTCGTAGTATACTACTACGTTTTGTGGAGTTGTCATGTTTGTAATTCGCAGTATAATACTACGATCTATTTGATATCTTGCCTATAAATAACAAGCGCGTTCGAGTTATTTTCTACGCTTCAAAAGAACCTATAATCGAGATTTTCCATAAAACCAAACTTCTCTTTAAGAAATGTCTGTACAACCCTTTCGTTGCCCAAAGTGCGAATGTGGAAACAATTACGATGAATGGGAAGAAGCTGGACGCCGCTACTGGGCGTGCATGAACAAGTTTTATAGGCAACCCGACGTACCTATATGCAATTTTAAGGTATGGGTTGATGAACCATGTCAGCAGGAATACTACAAAGACCAGGTGTATCATCTTCAAGATGTGTGTAATGGGCAGTGGGACAGACAGCGCCAATCGAAACAAGAAATTGAAGAGTTGAAGGCGAAGATCAATGAGGTGGAAGAAGAGAAAAAGAAATTGGAAAGAAAGCTCGAGAGGATTAAGGAGAGAATACTAGGCGGTCGTAACTAAGCGATGACATTTACCTGTTGTGTGTTGTAGTGTATCTTCATGTTTCTGTTGTGTCAAGTGCTTTCATTAGTTGTACTGTTTGTTTATGTGTTAGGTTTGTAAGGTTTGTGTTTGAGTTGTATTGTTTAAGTAAAATTGCTGTTCAAATGCAATTAAAATAAAATTGTTGTCAAAAGATAGTTGTTACTATTATTTACATAAAGCACTATTTACACAAATTTAATACATAAGCAAATCAGTGAGTGCCGCAGCCTGTGTGCTTCAGTGCTGCTGTTGGCCTAAGTCGCATCCCCTGTCGCCCGGGCACACTATCTGGATCATCATCATCAAGCCGCCTCTTTATGTGAGGATGTGCAGCAGCATCAACACCACAACTGGCAGGGTCGGAAGAATAGGCCGTCGGGCCGTGAGTAACCTACAAAACAAGAAGTAATCTTAGCATGTATGAATGTATTATTTTATGAAAATGTATTATTATCTTAACCTACAGAATGTACTATTATTTTAAGTAAGAAAATATTTTCTCACCATGGTCTCGTCGACCTCCTGGGTATATGTATCGATGGTGTGCTCATCACCGCATGTAGTGTCCTCAAAGATGGGCTGAGACGAAGACTGCATAAGAAAGTTATAATTAATTAATGGCAGCGATTTAAGGAAAAGAAAACAAATTGAAATATTAAAGTCAAACAAACATACTGCATGAACTGCCGGGGACGATGGATAACTCAACCTGCACCCGCCATCCACGTCTCGGGCCGGCCGATCCTCAGCTGCGGTAGATGGGCATGCGAAGTACTGATCTACATCCTCGTCGAATGTACCCATGATCGACAATGCTCCTGACGGGGTGACCTACGATGCTAGCAAAGATAGCTGAAGGCTATATGAAGGCATGCTGCTGGAAGGCTCATCTGCATGAGGGATATAACCCTGCTGGTATCCTCCAAAGCCCCCAACTCCGAACTCCTCGTCATGTGCATCGGCAGGTGGGTCGACAGGTTCCTCAACGCCCCCTTGCTGGCCACCTCCTCGCCGTCCCCTCCGACCCCGTGGGGCAGCCCTGCCTGGTGGGGGTCCCCTCGCTGGTGCCCTACCCCTGGCTCGTGGGAATGGCCTACCCCTATGGTAGGCCCCTCGAGCAACATACTGAGGCTCATGGTCTAACCTCTCGGCATCTCTCGCCTGCAACAGTGTCAGACGAGCCATCTGGGCCATCTCCCGGCCATACTCAACCACTTCAAGGATGTCCGAACGCTGCTGCATCTCCTGTCCCGACTGGTAGATGCGATGAAGCCCAATAGCCTGTGAAACATTTCAAATAGTAATTAAATAACTCTATATCACAATTATAAGATATTAATAAGTCACAAAAACATACCAGTGCCTCATGCCTCCCGGTGTACGGTCTGTAGCGCTCGCCAAGTACATGCACGGGGTTCCCGATCATCAATCGGGTATGGCGGCGGTACCACCCATCATACAGCTGAATAGAGGCCTCCTGGAAAACTGTAGGTGGTAGCGGGATGCGCTCAGCTCGGTCCTCCCAATAAGCTATCTACTGTTGTAGCCACCCAACATACTGTCGGTCCATGTTCGAACGGTCGTCTCGCTGATAGTGAGTAGGCTCCCATCCAGGATCCCTCGGTATAGCCTGAGGACGGCCAAACTGTCGAAGCACACGCTTCGTGGCATGATACTCAACAAAATCCCTGAAGATCAACGGGACGGAGGTTCTCCAAATCAACCGGTCGACTGAGCAACAAGCGGGTAGGTGACCAAGCAACTCGATGCTGTATGGCGTCCAGATGAACTACCAATAGTAACATAAAAATGAGTACGCAAAACACAACTCAATTTAAAACAACCAAGTATAGGTACAATTTACCTGTCCGTCCACCAACATATCTAACACATCCCTAAGAAGGGGAGATTATGGTGAGCATCTGTCCCTCGGTAGTTCCCACGCCGGAGAATCCACCTGATAGCTAGAGGGAGAAACGGATAATCCTGACCGGACAGAAGTACTGGTAGAGGTGGCTGCAACGGCATGATCCGCTGCCAGGCCCAAACCTAAGATAAAATGTTGATGTAAATTTATGAGTCATTTCACGATATAGAATTTGGGGTAACAAACAATGTATTCGGAAATTTTTTGCACCTGAAGNATTTACAACCTGAACAAAGCAATCATGGAAATGAAGGCGAATGAGAGAAGCAGCCATGCGACGTTCACGTGACACTGCTTGTCTAACACTTGTACGAATGGTGTTGAGAGCATTAGGGCAAGTGCGATCATAGAATGTGGAAGAAAGTTGTGCATGGCATTGCATGCTGGAGAAGATGACGAGAAGAGAAAACATAGCAGCAATGGCTGCAAAAAAGTTGTTTGAAATACTGATCATTTTGAAAATATTACAATATATGGTGATATAATGTCAAGAAGTAAGAATAGAAGCTTATAAATTAGCTTTGTGATTGGAAGCTGTGAAGGTGATAGAAGAGGGAAGGTGGCAATGAAATATTTATAGGGAAATGAAACACGTAATTTTCAAGCTTTTGGGTCACTATTGGCTGCCAATATAATATTATACCGCGTTATTTATAGCTTTTTGTCTCGATCCATAGTTTGACTTGTTCTTTGGCTACATAAAATACTATGAAGCTTTCTGCTTTTGTTAGATTATCTTATTCAATATTCTAATTGTGAATTTAATTAATTTCAACTTATACCTGGTACTTAGCTGAATTATCCATTCGTTACTCTATCGCAATGTATTTAGAAAAAAAAAAATCACTTGCATACATTTATCGTGTCATTAGTACTCATTATAGTACTTACCTATTTGCTTACTTGAATATGCTACCAAATAATTAGCAAATTTCAGTCTGGCACAAAATTATAGAGCTAGCCTTTGTGATTAATTAAATCTTTAAGCTATCAGTGTAACCAATATATTACTTTTTTGTTTGTTTTGATAGAGTACGTATTAAGTGCGATTGTTTGCAACAAAATTTTGTTGTACAAAAAATAAACTGCAATTACTAAAATAAAAGATAAATAATTTGGTTAATTAATAAATAATAGTTGTGAGTACAATTCTACTTATCCCTTGATTTTTCTCTTCGAATTATTCTTCATGCATTCAAGAGCTACCAATGTGTATGCGAACCTCCTTGGGATGTATTTGATCTCTATGAAAGTGCGTCGTTATTTCGAATTGATCACAAGCAATAACTTCTCTTGATTGCTCCTTCTTGTTTCTCCAATCGAGGGCCAAGATGACATATCTCTCGAGCAAAGAATTTATAGATCTTCTTGAAGTATTTAATTATCAAGAAGTATTCAGCCCATTCGAGTTGATCTTGAGGAAGAACGTTTTTCATTACTTCAGCAACTTTTAAAAAGATAATATTTAATGTTTTTGATTTTTTTGTGAATATTTTACAAGTTTATGGAATCTGGAGATAAGTGATATATTACTTAAATCCATATATATATATTAAGATAAACTTGAAAAACAAGGCGGAAGTAGGAAAATATCAAAAGGTCAATAGGCCACTACATTAGTTAATTCTAGTATTGCCCTTTTAAGGATTGGGTTAGGTGAAACGGATCCGTACCCGTGATAGCTTAACATCCTAAATTTTTCTACCCTAGTGATTTAAACTTTTTTCTTTTTAACAAGTCTTTATAAACAATATGGAAACAATTCTGCTTGATTATATTGAAATTAACCTAGCTAAAATATTTGAAAAGTTTCTTATAAATTCAGAAAAAAATATTTTAAATATTCCTCGAAACAACCATGTATTCCAATACACTCCATATGCGCTCACTTTTTGAATGATTTTTGAAAAAGTACTTCAAGATTTAATTTAAGAAATTTATTTAAACACGCGAAGGCAAGCCTTCTTTCGATCCTCTTGGCTGCAATTATTACTTACTCCCAAGTTTTTTTTTTCACGCTAGGATGCTTCATAAATTAAATATTTTATTTGGTAACGTACTTTAGTGGCTGAATATCATTTCAAATTACATACATTTTGGCAGTACGTTGAAAGTCGAAGCTCAATACGCTTTTATATTATAATACTAATAGAATTACATTTTAACTTTTATAAGAAGAACTAGTGAAACTCCAGCTATCGAGTGATTTTATTTTGTGTCTCACACAACTTACACTAGTAGTATGAGGTTTCTTTTTATCTCACATATTTGTGGACCCATCTCTTATACATCTGGGCCCACAAAATTCTGGGACCACACACTTGTGAGACAAAAAAGAGACCTCACACAACTATTGTCAGTTGTGTAAGACACAAAATAAAATTAGCAAGCACCCCAGAATATTTATTGCGCATGAAGTTTAATAATGGATCGATAGTATGAAATTTTTACACAACTAAATCACTTTTTGCGTAATTACTGTTAAAGGTATTAATAATAATAATAATAATAATAATAATAATTGTTGTTGAGCTAAAATGACCTAAAAATATATTTAACACGGTATGATATTGTCCACTTTGAACAAACTCTCACAATTTTCCCAAAAAAGCCTCAATCTATAAAGAGATTTCTACATCTTACATGTAGACTCCCAACCTTTTTTAATTACTAATGTGAAACTTTGTTTCCGAATAGACTTTACTTTGCTAGCCGGAAAATGAAATCTTCTCCTAAAGTAGTATTTTAATGCTGTTGATAGTTGATCCTTGACATCTCAATCTCATAATTTTATCCTTTGACTTTCTCATTTATTCAGCTTAAAACTCGAATATAGTAATGTATAACTACATATCAAATCATTGGAATGAAAGCTACGAGTCCAAAACTTAATTAATAATTTTTTGAACATAAAATACATTTTTGATGTTAAAAAAAAAAAATACAATAATGGGTATTTCGCAGTTTTATACTGCGAATTGGCTTAATGGATTTTTTGCCGTTAAGGCATTTCGCAGTATAAAACTGCGAAATATTAAAAAAATAATTTTTTATGACATTTCATAGTACAGTACTGCGAAATAGGCTGATTTTAGACCCCACCGATAATTAACTGACATAACAATAATTCAAATACATAAAACGCAGTATAATACTGCGAATTACTTTGAAAAATTGTACACCCCAAGGTCGGACTTGCCTTATTTATAGGCGCTTCAATTTTATAAAAATTCATTCAACACTTAAACTTCAAACATACGTTTATTCTCTCTTCTCCTTATCAATCAATTTTTTACAATGTCTGAAGTGCCAAAAATAAGGGTTTCACTGTATTGAGGGGGGGGGGGGGTGAGATTGTGGTGGAGAATAACTCTGTGAGGTATAGCTCACCTCCACAGTGTCATGTTAAATTGCCGCTTAATATGGAGTACGATACATTGATATTGTTGCTACGTAAAAAAATGAGTGAGCGGAGGCGTTCGGTTAGCCTTAAAGTAACCGGTAGATTTCCTTATTCAGTGACTCCGCAGGGGTTTGCTTATTATTCTGAGTTTAACATCGAGGATGAAAGGTGGAAGACGTTCCTAGTAATGAGGGCGTGCATAGCAGGGATAACCCCCAGTCATCGGGTGGTTATTCTGGAGCAGCGTTTGCCGGACAGATTGGAGATGAAAGAGCTTGCCTTGATTTAAACTTGTCACCACAGGCGAATGAGCAGCCAGAAAATAATGTTTCCACTTTATATAATCAACAAGACGACTGGTAAACTTCAATTTTACTACGTTTTAGCGATTTTTTTTTCATGTTTTAATTGGATTTGTATTAACACTCATATTTTTTATGGGGGGTACCGTCCGGATTTGAATTTTACAAGTTATGACCTCGCCCCTAGTTGGAATCTGCGTAGGTCTGGAGTATTGGACCACGGTGGTCCATCTGGGAGTTATCACCAACATGAAAATATCCATCATGAAACGTCAAGACAATACGATTTGTAAGTAAAGTGATATAGCGATATCTAAAGTATTTTTCCTGAGTATTGGGTAACTTAGGTTTTTGTTCGTTTTGTGCAGTGAAAATGAGCTTCTTGAAGCTCCTGGCCTCACACAGTTGCCCATAGACGACGTTTTTACTCGTGATTTGGCAGATGCGCACAGTCAGGAGGATGATAGTGATTATGACAACAATGCGGATGAGTCTGGGGATGAGACACCCTTCCATGATGAGGATGATGATGAGGATGATGATGAGGAGGAGGAAATGAATGTTGAACCTGAGCTGACTAGGGAGCATGTTCCTCCACCTCCCGCTAGACCAAGAGTATATGAGTCCCACGTGCCATTTCATTAGCGAAATATTCCCTACCTTGATAATTTGCCAAGCATGCCTAACGTTGATGCCCTAACAAGGGATGATGATGAATTACGGTCAGTGATGTGGGATGAATCTAGACCAGCTGTTCTTACAAAGGGCATGTATTTCCCCGATAAAGCTCGCCTAGTTAGGGCTGTAAAAATCTACAGTATAAGGGAGTGTCGTGAGATGACGGTAAGTGAGTCAACTATGGAGAAATACAAGGCTGTATGCCGTAGGTGGTTTATGGGTTGTCACTGGATGCTGCGTGCCACAAAGAAGAAATCAGGTTTGTGGAAAGTGGGTAAATTTATTAGCGAGCACAGATGTGAAATGGACACATTCAATGAGAATCACTTCAACTTGGATGTGGACTTGATTTCCCTTGTCTTGATTTCATTTTTGGAAGTGTCCATTAGGTTCAAGATTAAAGAGTGTATTACAGCCGTCCACCAGGAGTATGGTTGTACTATGACCAAAAGAAAGGCATATCTCGGTCGCAAACGTGCCTTTGAACTTATTTATGGCGATTGGGATAAGTCTTTTTCAAATTTGCCTAGGTACATGGCTGCACTGCAACACTTTAACCCCGGGACTGTTGTTGAATGGAGGAGTGAGCGAAGTCCAGACAGACCGGAATATATATTCAACTATGTATTTTGGTCATTTAAACCAGCAATTGATGGTTTTGTGCATTTCCGTCCTGTAATTTCCATAGACGGTACTCATGTCTATGGAAAGTATGATATTAAGCTTTTGATTGCAGTTGATGTAGATGCCAACGAACAAATATTTCCACTAGCTTTTGCCATTTGTGCCAACGAAAGTGAAGAGACGTGGACGCAGTTCTTGAACCACTTGAAGTAGCACGTTGTCAAACAGCGTTCAGGTATTTGTCTAATATCTGATCGGCATGGTGGTATTTTGAGTTCTGTACGTCACTTGCCTGAATGGCAGGAACTATATGTATACCACCGTTACTGTGTGAGGCACCTGAAGGCCAATTTCTAGAAGAAATTTCCTGATAAGGCATTGCATGACTTAATATGGATGGCTGCAACTGAGCACCAGCAGTGTAAATTCACGAGGCGCATGGAAGCGATCCGGCAGATAGAACCACGAGCCTATACTTGGTTGATGCAACATGACCCTCAAATGTGGACATTGCATGCTGATGGCGGCAGACGATGGGGAGCCCTCACTACAAACGTGTCGGAGTCATTCAACGGCTTGTTGAAGTCTGCCCGTGGACTGCCTGTCACTGCCATGGTCCGCATGACTTTCAAACAGAGTGCAGAGAGGTTTGTTGAAAGGCATGCAGCTGCATCGTCATTGATGGACAGGGGTGTTGAATTTATGCCAATACCCATGACAAGATTTGAAAGGTACAGGAGGCGGGCATAGTGGCATTCATTTCTTCAGTATGATCATGAACGGGGTATTTTTGAAGTTAAGACCGCTATCAACGGACACCGTGGTAATAATCTACAGACGGTGAATGAAAATAGAAGGTTATGTTCATGTGGGAAATGGACCATCTACCACATGCCGTGCCCACATGCATTGAAGTGCTTTCAACAAGTTGGATATGGGGCAACAAACTACATTGATAGGCAATACAGTGTTGCAGCATACGTAGACACGTATAGTGGGAAGTTGCATCCATTAGGTGCTGAGCATTATTGGCCGCCGGAACCTTTTAAGTTGGTATGTAACAAGGACTATTTGCGCAAGCTGAAAGTGCAAAAGAGAACGCGTATACGGAACCAAATGTATGTTGGTGAGTCCGTTTATGCGCATAAATGTGGCATATGCTCTCAAACTGGACATGACCGTCGTAAGTGTCCTTCAGGTGGTGGGCGTGGCGGTGGTAATCTTGGTGCAAGTTCGTCCAATGTACCCAACTATCAAGCATACCCCTAGTCCTTTATTTTGAAAAAGCTGAGAAGCATGTGAAAACCCTGTTTCGTGTCAGGGTCATTTTAATATGTTATTCGTAGTATAATACTACGTTTTGTGGATTTGACATGTCCTGCTGAAAAAGCTGAGAAACACGTGGAAACTCTGTTTTAAGTCATTTAAATTTACTATGTAATTCGCAGTATTATACTACGTTTTTGTTTGAAATCTTGGCTATAAATAACGGTTGCATGGTACTTATATTCTTCGCTTAACAATAACCAAAGTTTCTCTATAAGAAATGTCTGCACAAAACGTTTATGTCCCAAGGTGCTACTGTGGAGAAAAATGCAGTTTGTTCGAATGGTATCCAGAAGGTGCACGCCGCTACTGGGCATGTAAGAACAAGCTCGAGGAGTTACCCGGCAAGCCTACATGTGACTTTGAGGTTTGGATGGACGAACCATGTAAGCAAAAGCGCTACAAAGAAAGAATTTATGAGCTTCATTGTTTATGTCATAGCCAAGCGGAGAGCGAGCGTCGAACCAATGAAGAACTTGAGGCGTTGAAGGCCAAACTCAACGAGGCAGAAGAAGAGAAAAAAAACCTGGAAGAGCAACTCGAGTTTTGTGGAGCGAATTGTAAGACACGATCGTGATTAAATAGTAGCTTATTTTTAATAAGCGTAGTAGTGTATTTTCATGTTTCCATTGTCATGTGTTTGTAGCAGTTGTACTGTCATGTATCTTTAGATTTTCCGCTTTTGTGTTTGTGTTTCATTTTCTAATACAATTCATGTTCAAATTCCGTTTCAATAAAAAATATGTCGAAATATGCAAGTCTAAAGCTGTCATGTGGAAATTTAAAATGTTATGTCGAAAACCATGTGAAAAACCTGTTTAATGTCAGAGAAATTTAATATGTAATTCGCAGTATAATACTACGTTTTGTGGAGTTGTCTAATATGTAATTCACAGTATTATACTACGTTTTACGGAGTTGTCATTTTCGTTCTGAAAAAGCTGAAAAGCATGTTGAATACTGCGAATTTGTGTCAGAGAAATTTAATAAGTAATTCGTACTCCAATACTACGTTTTATTGAGTTGTGATTTCGTTCTGAAAAAGCTGAAAAGCATGTGAAAACCCTGTTTCGTGGAGCTGTCATGTCTATGTAATTCGTAGTATAATACTACGTTTTGTGGAGTTGTCATGTTTGTAATTCGCAGTATAATACTACGATCTATTTGATATCTTGCCTATAAATAACAAGCACGTTCGAGTTATTTTCTACGCTTCAAAAGAACCTATAATCGAGATTTTCCATAAAAACAAACTTCTCTTTAAGAAATGTTTGTACGACCCTTTCGTTGCCCAAAGTGCGAATGTGGAAACAAAAGCATGATGTACGATGAATGGGAAGAAGCTGGACGTCGCTACTGGGCGTGCATGAACAAGTTTTATAGGCAACCCGACGTACCTATATGCAATTTTAAGGTATGGGTTGATGAACCATGTCANAAATTAAATTAAGTATGATTTTTGAAATTGGAGATAATAGTTATGTATGGGTTCCAGGCTTGATTTTTGATGCCCGGTGCCACCGAATAATTCTTAATTATCATAAGTCTCAATTTCAACATTTTTAGATTTTTATTAACTTAATAAATTAAATTAAGTATGATTTTTGAAATTGGAGATAATAGTTATGTATGGGTTCCAGGCTTGATTTTTGACGCCCGGTGCCACCGAATAATTCTTAATTATTATAAGTCTCAATTTCAATATTTTTAGATTTTTATTAACTTAATAAATTAAATTAAGTATGATTTTTGAAATTGGAGATAATAGTTATGTATGGGTTCCAGGCTTGATTTTTGACGCCCGGTACCACCGAATAATTCTTAATTATTATAAGTCTCAATTTCTACGCTAAAAGGCTCTACATTTTACTACGCTAAAAGGCTCTACATTTTACTTCGCTAAAAGGCTCAATATTTTACTTCGCTAAAAGACACTATATTTTACTACGCTATAAGGCTATACAATATGAACATAACATCAACAATACAAATAAATAAAATAAATAATATTATTTAACACAAACAATCAAGTAGCGTTTTTGGTCACAAACATAACAAAAATTCGGATATCAAATAAATCAAACCGGGTATATAAAAGAAACAAAATTAAACACTAACATAACAAAAATTCACATGGAAACATACTAAACAATACTAATGCATGACTATATGTGTTTCGGCATAAACTAAATTGAAATACCTCGATGTAAATGTTATTGAAATCGAATTTTTGCACCCGAAACACGCAATCCAAAACTTCTTTTGTGTGTGGGACCTACACTTCTTGCTCTTTATGGGACGGATGGGGCCAAAATTTTTTTTTTTAAATTGTAGGCGGGGTGGGGGACCAGAAAACTTTGAGTTTGATTTTTTAATGGAGATTGTTGTCTGTGGGAAGAAGACGACCCGTTTTTATTAGGGCAATTCGTAGTTCAATACAACGAATATTAATTCGCAGTACTGTACTACGAGATGTCATAAAAAAATTATTTTTTTTTAAAACTGCGAAATGCCTTAACGGCAAAAACTCCGTTAAGCCAATTCGCAGTATAAAACTGCGAAATACCTATTATTGTATCTTTTTTTTTTAACATCAAAAATGTATTTTATGTTCAAAAAATTATTAATTAAATTTTGGACTCTAAAATTATTTAAGGTTAACTTTGGACAACTTTGCTAGCTTTTGGATATCAATTTGGTTGAAATTTTAAAAAACAAATTGAAAATAATATTTTGGAAGTTGAAGTAATGTTTTAACATGCATTTTATTTTTAAAAAAAAGTTAAAATTTTGTGAGTAGAAGAAAAAATTTCACCCAAAAATTGCACTAGCTAATTTCTGGAAACATGAAAAAAAAATTCAAAAGTTTTTTCAACAATTAATCATATTCAATGAACAAACAACGTTTTCAATAAATTTAATAAAAAATTGCTAAATTTATGGTCAAACGGGAGCTTTAAATTAATGTTCAAATAAATGTGTACAAGTAGAAATTATTGCAAGTGATGGAGGATGCAAGGAAAAAACCCGTAAAATGCAGAGGTATATAGTTATGAGTTATGATGATTGAAGACACTAAAAGCAATGGGGACAGACTTTAATTATAATGACATGAAAGGAAGTTTTTCGCTTAACTTAGCTGATAAATGGATGATTGTGGGATATGGAAAAGCTATGGTTCTAGAGAATCCCTAAGCCTTATTGATCACTATTGCAAATAAATTAAATGGTCAGAATTGATTTACCATATACTGCTACATATAATTGAGAGTCTGAAACTTTTCTAATGGTTTTTTGGACAAAAAATACATTTTTACTACTAAAAAAAAAAAAATTACATAACTACCTAATTCGCAGTTATATTGCGAATTACTTTAACGAAAATTTAGCCGTTAAAGTAATTCGCAGTACAGTACTGCGAATTAGTTGAAGAAAAGAGTAATTCGCAGTATAGTACTGCGTATCATTAAAAAAATATTTTTTTAACTAATTCGCAGTACAATACTGCGAATTACTTAATCGCAGTACTGTACTGCAATTTCTTTATTAATTTGGCCCCACCAATAATTAACTGACATAACAATAATTCAAACACATAAAACATAGTATTGTACTGCGAATTCCTTAAAAAAATTCTGCACCCCAAGCTCGGACTTGCCTTATTTAAAGGCGTTTCAATTTTATGAAAATTCATTCAATACAAACTTCAAACTTCCGTTCATACTTCTCTCTTCTTCTTATCAATCATTTTTGTACAATGTCTGAAGAGCCAAAAATAAGGGTTTCATTATATTGGGGGGGGGGGGGGGGAGGGGGAGGTTGTGCTGGAGAATAACTCTGTGAGGTATAGCTCACCTCCACGGTGTCATGTTAAATTGCCACTTACTATGGAGTATGATAAATTGGTTTCGTTGTTATGTAAAAAAATGAGTGTGAGGAAGCGTTCGGTTAAAGTAACCGGTAGGTTTCCGTATTCAGTGACTCTGCAGGGGTTTGCTTATTATTCTGAGTTTAACATCGAGGATGATGAAACTCTTAGAGATTTTTTGCGGATTCCGGATGAATACAGGGAATTTATTGTAATAAAATTATTGAAAATGTACGTCAAGGTGGAAGACGTTCCCAATAATGAGGATGTGCATAGTAGGGATAACCCCCAGTCATCGGGTGGTTATTCTGGAGCAATTTTTGCCGGACAGATTGCTGATGAAAGAGTTTGCCTTGATTTAAACTTGTCACCACCGGCGAATGAGCAGCCACAAAATAATTTTTCGACTTTATATAATCCACAAGACGACTGGTAAACTTCAATTTTACTACGCTTTAGCGATGTTTATTTTATGTTTTAATTGGATTTGTATTAACACTTATATTTTTCATAGGGGGTACCGTCCGGATATGAATTTTACGAGTTATGACCCCGTCCCTAGTTGGAATATGCGTAGTTATGGAGTATTGGAGCACGGTGGTCCATCCGGAAGTCATCACCAACAAGAAAATTTCCATCATGAAACGTCAAGACAGTACGACTTGTAAGTAAAGTGATATAGCTATATCAAAAGTATTTATGTAGTTGGGTAACTTATCATTTTGTTCTTTTTGTGCAGTGAAAACGAGCCTCTTGATATTCCTGACCTCACACAGTTGCCCATAGACGACGTATTGACTCGTGATTTGGCTGATGCGCAGAGTCAGAAAGATGATAGTGATTATGACAACAATGCGGATGAGTCTGGGGATGACATACCCTTCCATGATGAGGGTAATGATGAGGAGGAAGTGAATGTTGAACCTGAGCTGACGAGGGAGCATGTTCCTCCACCTCCCGCTAGACAAAGAGTGTACGAGTCCCACGTGCCATTTCATGAGCGGAATATTCCCTACCTTGATAATTTGCCAAGTATGCCGAACATGGATGCCCTCACAAGGGATGATGACGAAATTCGGTCAGCAATGTGGGATGAGTCTAGACCAGCTGTTCTGACAAAGGGCATGTATTTCCCCGATAAAGCTCGCCTAATTAGGGCTGTAAAAATCTACAGTATAAGTGAGTGCCGTAAGATGACGGTAAGTGAATCAACTACGGAGGTATACAAGGCTCTATGCCTTAGGTGGTTTATGGGTTGTCACTGGATGTTGCGTGCCAGCAAGAAGAAATCAGGTTTGTGGAAAGTGGATAAATTTATTAGCGAGCACAGATGTGAAATGGACACATTCAATGAGAATCACTTCAACTTGGATGTGGACTTGATTTCTCTTGTCTTGATTCTATATTTGGAAGTGTCCATTAGGTTCAAGATTAAAGAGTGTATTACAGCCGTCCACCAGGAGTATGGTTGTACTATAACTAAAAGAAAGGCATATCTCGGTCGCAAACGTGCCTTTGAACTTATTTATGGCGACTGGGATAAGTCTTTTTCAAATCTGCCCAGGTACATGGCCGTACTGCAACACTATAACCCCGGCACTGTTGTTGAATGGAGGCGTGAGCGGAGTCCGTACAGACCCGAATATATTTTCAACTATGTGTTCTGGTCATTTAAAGCAGCAATTGATGGTTTTGTGCATTGTCGTCCTGTAATTTCCATAGACGGTACTCATGTCTATGGAAAGTATGATATTAAGCTTTTGATTGCAGTTGCAGTTGATGCCAACGGACAAATATTTCCACTAGCTTTTGCCATATGTGCCAACGAAAGCGAAGAGACGTGGACGCTTTTTTTGAACCACTTGACGCAGCACGTTGTGAAACAACATTCAGGTATTTGTCTAATATCTGATCGGCATGGTGGTATTTTAAGTTCTGTACGTCACTTGCCTGAATGGCAAGAACCATATGCATACCAGCGTTACTGTGTGAGGCACCTGAAGGCCAATTTCCAAAAGAAATTTCCTAACAAGGCCTTGCATGACTTAATGTGGATGGCTGCAACTGAGCACCAGCAGTGCAAATTCACGAGGGGCATAGAAGCGATCCGGCAGATAGATCCATGAGCCTATACTTGGTTGATGCGACATGAGCTTCACATATAGACATTGCATGCTGATGGCGGCAGACGATGGGGAGCCCTCACTACAAACGTGTCGGAGTCATTCAACGGCTTGTTGAAGTCTGCCCGTGGACTGCCTGTCACTGCCATGGTCCGCATGACATTCAAACAGAGTGCAGAGAGGTTTGTTGAAAGGCATGCAGCTGCATCGGCATTGATGGAAAGGGGTGTTCAATTTATGCCAATACATATGAGAAGATTTGAAAGGTCCAGGAGGCGAGCACAGTGGCATTCATTTCTTCAGTACGATCATGAACGGGGTGTTTTTGAAGTTAAGACCGCTATCCGCGGACACCGTGGGAATAATCTATAGACGGTGAATGAAAATAGAAGGTTATGTTCATGTGGGAAATGGACCATCTAGCACATGCCTTGCGCACATGCGTTGAAGTGCTTTCAACAAGTTGGATATAGGGCAACAAACTATATTGATAGGCAATACAGTGTTGTTGCATACGTAGACACGTATAGTGGGAAGTTGCAGCCATTAGGTGTTGAGCATTATTGGCCGCCGGAACCTTTTAAGATGGTATGTAACAAGGACTATTTGCGCAAGCTGCAAGTGCAAAAGAGAACGCGTATACGAACCAAATGGATGTTGGTGACCCCGTTTATGCGCGTAAATATGGCATATGCTCGCAAACAGGATACGATCGTCGTAAATGTCCTTCAGGTGGTGTGCGTGGTGGTAGTAATCCAGCTCCTGGTGCAAGTTCGTTGAATGTACCCAACTATCAAGGATACCCCTAGTCTTTTGTTTTGGTATTATTTTTTGTAATACGTGTTTGTACTTGTGTATTTTGCAATATATATCAAATAAAATTATGTTCCACAATCTGGAATGAGTGAACAAAAAGTTGTTTAATTGCAGGAAAATATAATATGTAAAGCGTGGTTTGATAGTTTCGTATAACAACACAAGCACTTAAACTTAACTTCCACTTCAATTAAAATAAAATTTAGTACAACAAACAAGGAAAACATTACTACAGCCCAAACACAAACATAGCAAGCCAACATAATAAAAATACATGAAATATGAAAAATACACTAAACACATAGTAGGGATTGTTTAGTCCCGGTTGCCATTTATTCTCCGCTCCAACCACTTAAATCGTTCTTCCAGTTGTTCTTTTTCTTCTTCTACCTCTTTCAGTTTCGCATTCACCTCTGCAAGTTGCCGTTTATATTTTTTTTACGATCCTTTTGTGCTTGACAACTCCATTGTGCTTTCCATTTTTCTTCTCCCACCTCCTTCAGTTTCGCCCTCAAGTCTGCAATGATTCTATTGCTTTCCATTTCTTATTCCCGTTGTCTTAGACACGCATTATGAAGATACTGCAGTTGTGATCTCTAGCATTCCTGATAACATGGTTCATCGACCCATTCCTCAAAATCACAAATAGGTTCGCCGGGACCTTGTAAAACTGGTTCATACAGTGCCAGTAGCGGCGTCCAGCTTCACCACCGTCCCAACAACTTTGCATCATGCATGATTTTCCACAGTAGCACTTTGATGGACGAAGAGGTTGAGCCATATAATGAAATATTTGCTTTTAGTAAAAAAAACCTTACTTTTAATGAAATATCTGCTTTTAGTAAATTTTGAGCATACAAACTAACTACAATGAGCCCGTTATTTATAGGCGAGACAAAATAATTAATTCGCAGTATAGTACTGCATTTTATGGAGTTATCTTGTCGTTCTGAAAAAGATGAAAATCATATGAAAAAAGCTGCTGTCCTGCAGAAAAAATTAATAACTAATTCGCAGTATAGTACTGCGTTTTATGGAGTTGTCTTGTCGTTCCGAAAAAGATGAAAACCATGTGAAAAAAGCTGTTGTCTTGCAGAAAATTTAATAATTAATTCGCAGTATAGTACTGCATTTTATGGAGTTATCTTGTCGTTCTGAAAAAGATGAAAACCATGTGAAAAAAGCTGATGTCTTGCAGAAAAATTTAATAATTAATTCACAGTATAGTACTACGTTTTATGGAGTTGTCTTGTCGTTATGAAAAAGATGAAACCCATGTGAAAAAAGCTGCTTTCTTGCAGAAAAATTTAATAATTAATTCGCAGTATAGTACTGCGTTTTATGGAGTTGTCTTGTCGTTCTGAAAAAGATGAAAACCATGTGAAAAAAGCTGCTTTCTTTATGTTTCCTTTTAGTTCTACTGTTTGTTTTTGTGTTAGGTTTGCAAGGTTTGTGTTTGTGTTGTACTGTTTAAGTAAAATTGCTGTTCAAACGCAATTAAAAAAAATTGTTGTTAAAAGAAAAAATTGTTACCATTATTTACATAATGCACTATTTACACAAAGTATAAACATAGTAAATCAGTGAGTCCCGCAGCCTGTGGGCTTCAGTGCTGCTGCCGGCCTAAGTCGCATCCCCTGTCGCCCGGGTACACTATCTGGATCATCATCATCAAGCCGCCTCTTTATGTGAGGATGTGCAGCAGCATCGACGCCACAGCTGGCAGGATCGGAAGAATAGGCCGTCGGGCCGTGAGCAACCTATAAAACAAGTAGTAATCTTAGCATGTGAAAAAGTATATTTGTATTGTACGTGTTGAGTCAAAAAACATTTTCTCACTGTGGTCTCGTCCGCCGCCTGAGTATATGCATCCGTGGTGTCCTCATCAAAGCATTTAGTGGCCTCGAAGATGGGCTGGGACGAAATCTTCATAAGAAAGTTAAAAATTAATTAATGTCAGCTCATTAAGGAAAAGAAAACAAATTGAAATAGTAAAGTAATACAAACATACCTGCGCCTGTGGTAGATCCGCATCAACCGCCGGGGATGAGGCATAACTCAACCTGCGCCCGCCATCCACGTCCCGGGTGGGCCGATCCTCAGGTGCGGTAGATGGGCATGCAAAGTACTGTCTACATCCCTGTCGAATGTACCCGTGATCGACAATGCTCCTGACGGGGTGACCTGCGATGCTGGCAGAGATAGCTGAAGGCTGTATGACGGCATGCTGCTGGATGGCTCATCTACCTGAGGTCCATAACCCGGTTGATCATCTCCAAGAGCCTCATCTCCAAAATCCCCATCATGTCCCTCAACAGGTGGGCCAACAAGTGCCTCATAGCCCCCCTGCTGGGGACCACCTCCTCGCCGTCCCCCACGACCTCGTGACCCCGTAGGGCACCCCTCCCTCGTGCCCTACCCTGCCTCGTGGGACACCCCTACCCCGATAGTAGTCCTCTGGCGCCGCATACTGAGCCTCGTGGTCCAACCTCGCGGCATCTCCCGCCTGAAACAGGTTCCGACGAGCCACCTGTGCCACCCGCCGGCCATAGTCAACGAGTGCAGGATTGTCGGCATGCTGCTGCATCTCCTGTCCCAACTGGTAGAGGTGATGATGCCCAATAGCCTGTGAAACATTTAAAATATTAATTAAATAACGCTATATCACAATTATAAGATATAATAAGCCACAAAAACATACCAGTGCCTCGTGCCTCCCAGCGTATGGTCTGTAGCGATCGCGAAGTACATGAATGGAGTTCCTGATCAACAGTCGGGTGTGACGGCGGTATCATGATGTATACAGATGAATAGTGGCCTCCTGGGTAAATGTATGTGGTGGCGGAATACGGTGACCTCGCTCCTCCCTAATATGGACCTGCTGCTCTAGCCATTCCATATATATATCGTCCACCCTGGCACGGTCGTCCCGCTGATAGTGTGTAGCCACCCATCTAGGCTCCCCCGGTATAGGCTGGGGACGGTGAAACTGGCGAAGCACACGCTCTGTGGCATGATACTCAACCATATCGAAGAAGATCATCGGGACGGAGGTGCTCCAAAGCAGTCGGTCGACTGAGCAAATATCGGGCAGCT